>NC_057814.1:563828939-563996299 GCF_018294505.1 Triticum aestivum
CCGCGTGCTCGTCCCGATAAATGATGCAATTGTTCATGCACACATGGTATTTCACGTGCGGTAAATCCAGAGGACACACGATTTTCTTCGCCTCCTCCAAACTGGTCGGGCACTTGTTCCCCTTGGGAAGACGTTCGTGCCAGAATGACATGTTCTCGTCGAAGCATGCGTCGGTCATTTTGTGTTTTACCTTCATCTCCAGAGCCATGAGCGTTACTTTCAGGCGGGTATCCTCGGGCCTGCATCCTTCATACAATGGAGTAACCGCGTCTAACTCAAGTTGATCCATCTTGGCTTTCTCTCGGGCGGCAGCTCTTGCGTTATCCGTCTGCTTGAGAAGCAGCTCTTGAATATGAGGGTCCTGCACCCAGCCCATCGATGGTCCAGCGTCGTCTGCTCCGCCGGCATCATCATCTTCATGATCATGCCCGTCGTCTGCTCCGGCATCTTCCTCATCATCATGTCCTGCATCTTCTACATGATGACTGTGTACAGCATCACCGTCGTGATCATCTCCTGGGGATTCTTCGTCTTCTCGCCCGCCCGAGCCGCGGTGGTTGTCTTGCTGCCCTTCCTCATTTCTTGCCCGGCCCCCATGGACGACTTCGTAGTCATCTTCATCACCTTGCCACCGATAGCCATCCATGAAACCACGCAAGAGCAGGTGGTCCCGCACCTGCCAGGATTCCGGGTCCGCAATAAGGCTCTTCAGCTTGCATCTTCGACACGGACATCTTATCTCCGTCTCGTTCTTTTGAAGCATCTCGGCCTTCGCGGACCTCAAAAACCTATTCACGATGCCTTCGGTCATCATGCGGACCATGGTCGCCTGCGGGGTAGAGCAAAACGATATTTTAGAACCAAGAAAAAATTTGGCATGACTTTCCCTAAAAATAGGACCAAAAAGAATGCTTAATGCCAAAATTCTCGCCGAAACGGAAATGAATCAACATTCCGGCAAAATATTGGCAACTATCGCATTTCAAATACCGGTACACCTCCAAACACAAACACATATGCAACACCACAAACATATGCAACACCACGAACATACATAGATCTAGCTAGGCCATAAAAAGTGCATGTGCACATTGTTGTAGGGAGAACAACATAAATATAGCTTCCCCCCTTACTTACCTATCAAAACAAGGTAATTTAACCACTTAAATTGAATGAATCTATGGTGGAAATGAGGTGAAAAAGAGGAGGCACCCGAGACAAGGAGGAGGTGGAGAGAATGAAGTGGGGAGAAAGTGAGTGTGGGTAGGAGAGGCTGTCCAAAATATCTTGTTGCTGCCCACTTACTAATGGCGCACCAACTCTAGATGCGCCATTAGTAATCCAGGTTACTAATGGCGCACCTTCTGGTGGTGCGCCATTAGTATGTTTGGACAGGCGCACTAGTTAAAAAAAACTTTTGATACTAATGGCGCACCCTGGGCCAGGTGCGCCATTACTAGTTACAACTAGTAATGGCGCACTGTGTCTGGATGCGCCATTAGAATGTTTGGACAGGCGCACTAGTTTAATTTTTTTTTGATAGTAATGGCGCACCCTGGGACAGGTGCGCCATTACTAGTTACAACTAGTAATGGCGCACTGTGTCTGGATGCGCCATTAGTATGTTTGGACAGGCGCACTAGTTAAATTTTTTTGATACTAATGGCGCACCCTGGGCCAGGTGGCCATTACTAGTTACAACTAGTAATGGCGCACTGTGTCTGGATGCGCCATTAGTATGTTTGGACAGGCGCACTAGTTAAATTTTTTTTTGATACTAATGGCGTACCCTGCACCTGGTGCGCCATTAGTAGTTTCAACTCTAATGGCGCATCAGAAGGTGGTGCGCCATTAGTATATACTAATGGCGCACCGCTTGTCTGGTGCGCCATTAGTGTCAATCCTATCTATAGCCCTTTTTCTAGTAGTGAAAGATGGTGCCAGAAATAACTTGTTGTCGGGAGATTAATATGATGAAGATAGACCCGGGGGCCATAGGTTTCACTAGTGGCTTCTCTCAAAAGCATAAGTATTCTACGGTGGGTGAACGAATTACTGTTGAGCAATTGACAGAATTGAGCATAGTTATGAGAATATCTAGGTATGATCATGTATATAGGCATCACGTCCGAGACAAGTAGACCGACTCCTGCCTGCATCTACTACTATTACTCCACTCATCGACCGCTATTCAGCATGCATCTAGAGTATTAAGTTCATGAAAACAGAGTAGAGGAATAAATTCATGCAATATGATAAAAACCCCATCTTGTTATCCTCGATGGAAACAATACAATACGTGCCTTGCTGACCCTACTGTCACTGGGAAAGGACACCGCAAGATTGAACCCAAAGCTAAGCACTTCTCCCATTGCAAGAAAGATCAATCTAGTAGGCCAAACCAAACCGATAATTCGAAGAGACTTGCAAAGATAACCAATCATACATAAAAGAATCCAGAGAAGATTCAAATATTGTTCATAGATAATCTTGATCATAAACCCATAATTCATCGGTCTCAACAAACACACCGCAAAAAGAAGATTACATCGAATAGATCTCCACGAGAGAGGGGGAGAATATTGTATTGAGATCCAAAAAGAGAGAAGAAGCCATCTAGCTACTAACTATGGACCCGAAGGTCTGAAGTAAACTACTCACACTTCATCGGAGAGGCTATGGTGTTGATGTAGAAGCCCTCCGTGATGGATGCCCCCTCCGGCGGATCTCCGAAACAGGCCCCAAGATGGGATCTCGTGGGTACAGAAGGTTGCGGCGGTGGAATTAGGTTTTTGGCTCCGTATCTGATCGTTTGGGGGTACATAGGTATATATAGGAGTACGTCGGTGGAGCAACAAGGGGCCCACGAGGGTGGAGGGCGCGCCCCCTACCTCGTGGCCTCCTCTTTTGTTTCTTGACGTAGGCTCCAAGTCTCCCGGATCATAATCTTCCTAAAAATCATGTTCCCGAAGGTTTCATTCCGTTTGGACTCCGTTTGATATTCCTTTTCTGCGAAACTCTGAAATAGGCAAAAAACGGCAATTCTGGGCCGGGCCTCCGGTTAATAGGTTAGTCCCAAAAATAATATAAAAGTGGATAATAAAGCTCAATATTGTCCAAAACAGTTGATAATATAGCATGGAGCAATAAAAATTATAGATACGTTGGAGACGTATCAAACATGCATGTAAAAAGTTCTTGTGAGTCCGTGCTACAGCTAGCTGTCCTTCCCCAACTCGTCAATCTCTTCCAGTAGTGCTAGTTCTCCATGGCGCGATCCATTGACAAGCAGGCGGGAAAGTTATCGTATACTCGGTTTGCAGTGAGTGGCATGCCGAGCGACCGTGTGGGGTCGAGCCGTGGAGGAGGGTGAGACACGAACGCGACATACGTGATTTAAACGTTGGTTTTGCTCGATGGTGCGATCCAACGAAACGAAACATTCGTTTATCTCTGTTTCCATTTTTTCTCCGAAAAAGGAAACTTTCCACTCCATTTTCATTCCTACTCCAAGGTTGCCTCGTTACAACATTCCATCAAATACAAAGGAAAACTAACACGCATGCTAATGCATCTCAATGATTCACAGATCATAGCCAATATTTACTTCACAACTAAAGACAAAAGTTGTGAGAGCGTGTACGAAAGAAAAACTACTGCTGGGGTCACTACGACTTAAACCCTAAACACTAAACATGATTTAATTTCCTGGCCAGGTAGAACCCGTCGAAGGAAAGACGGCTGGCACCCTCGGATCATACGATGCTTTTGTGCAGTTCCACTAAAATCGAGCTGAGCATCCCTGATGGCAAAGATATTGAAGAAGTGTGATTAGAATAATAGTACTGGCACTAGTTCATGAGACATAAACTCATCACAAGTAGAAGCCGATAGAAGTAGAGAAAGATCGACATGGAGATGGAGCTACGTGGGGAGCTGCGGCAGTGGAGCAAGCCGGCTCCAAAAGGAAGATGGACTACCTGGGATGTCGGGCTGTAGCTAGAAGGGCGGTTGGGACGTGGCATCGGCCCATACCGCGGTGACCCCTGATTGGGACGCACCGAGTGTGGATTTTCTCCCTCGCCGATGTCGACCGCGTCTACGCAGAACATTGTTCCCTTCCCCCAGCTGCGGGATCAGGCCGGATATGTGACCAGCGGTGTGGCCACCGTTCTTCTATGCTTGTGAAGAGAGCAACCCAAGCAAGCAGGCTTGTAGCTTAGGTCCTGCTAGTGTATATATAGTGGTTTTCTTTTTCTCTGCATATCAACCATTTTATATTGCGCACGTGCCATTGAAGAGTGAAATGATGGTTGCTTCTTCCGACTAACTTACTGTGTGATTTGACTGCTCCTTTAGTGGCCCCTACACGTACTCCCCCTACATGTATGCAACAGTCACACGTACACATGGACGTAAAAACGCGCGCGGCGCCCTAATGCATGCATGTCCGAGCACACGACAGAACACGCACGGTCACGCTCAAGTGCTCAACCTACACGTGCATGCACACACATACTCAGCTAGGGTGAGCTAGTGACCGTATAAACACCAGAAAATGTATATATTGAGCGCAGTGAGCGTATTATGAAGTCCACTTCCCGTATTTTTATAAATATACAGTAACAAACAGTGTATTTATCTCGTTTGAAATTAAGCCATATTAACCGAAGAGGAGGCAATATGGATTAGCATTACTTTGCTGTGTCCCGTCAACTTGCCGAACGAGGAGAAGCTTGCAGGACGGGAGAAGCTTGCGCATGGTGGCTCGCAGGACAAGGAGAAACTTTTGACTAATGCAAGCTCTCCCTCGCTCAGGCGGTGGACGTGCTACAGTTAATTCGGTGTCAAATTGCCAGAAGCATATACTGTACTAGTACTATTATTGTTCGACTTCCCGAAGAGGCGAACAGCCAAGCGCAAAGTTTACTAGTACTAGTACTACTACTATAGTCTATAGAGGTATGTACTATACTAGTACTAGGAACCGGATGGAGGAGCGTCTGCACTCTTATTATATTTTTAAAATGTGATAAAGCAATCTTCAACACTTTTGGTTCTCTTCGAGGGTTCTCGCATGTGATAATGGAAGTTGATTGCATGGAACACTCGCCACAATTCTCGCTTAATTCTGGCTCATATCCTGTTACAAATAGGAGCGCTCGGTAATATTTGATACGTCCATTTTGCATCATGCTTTTATATCGATATTTATTGCATTATGGGCTGTTATTACACATTATGTCACAATACTTATGCCTACTCTCTCTTATTTTACAGGGCTTACATAAGGAGGGAGAATGCCGGCAGCTGGAATTCTGGGCTAGAAAAGGAGCAAATATTAGAGACCTATTCTGCACAACTCCAAAAGTCCTGAAACTCCACGAAAGTCATTTTTGGAAATAATAAAAAATATTGAGCGGAAGAAGTACGTCAGAGGGGGCCCCACCTGCCACGAGGGTGGGGGCGCGCCCTACCCCCCAGGGCGCGCCCCCTGCCTCGTGGGCCCCCTGTTGGCTCTCCGGTGGCCATCTTCTGCTATATGAAGTCTTTCGTCGAGGAAAAAATCATAAGCAACCTTTCGGGACGAGACTCCGCCGCCACGAGGCGGAACCTTGGCGGAACCAATCTAGGGCTCCGGCAGAGCTGTTCTGCCGGGGACACTTCCCTCCGGGAGGGGGAAATCATCGCCATCGTCATCACCAACGCTCCTCTCATCGGGAGAGGGCAATCTCCATCAACATCTTCACCAGCACCATCTCCTCTCAAAACCCTAGTTCATCTCTTGTATCCAATTCTTGTCTCCAAGTCCGGGATTGGTACTAGTAGGTTGCTAGTAGTGTTGATTACTCCTTGTAGTTGATGCTAGTTGGTTTATTTGGTGGAAGATCATATGTTCAGATCCTATATGCATATTAATACCCCTCTGATTATGAACATGAATATGCTTTGTGAGTAGTTACGTTTGTTCCTGAGGACATGGGAGAAGTCTTGCTATTAGTAGTCATGTGAATTTGGTATTCGTTCGATATTTTGATGAGATGTATGTTGTCTATCCTCTAGTGGTGTTATGTGAACGTCGACTACATAACACTTCACCATTATTTGGGCCTAGAGGAAGGCATTGGGAAGTAATAAGTAGATGATGGGTTGCTAGAGTGACAGAAGCTTAAACCCTAGTTTATGCGTTGCTTCGTAAGGGGCTGATTTGGATCCATATGTTTCATGCTATGGTTAGGTTTACCTTAATACTTTTGTTGTAGTTGCGGATGCTTGCAATAGAGGTTAATCATAAGTGGGATGCTTGTTCAAGTAAGAACAGCACCCAAGCACCGGTCCACCCACATATCAAATTATCAAAGTACCGAACGCGAATCATATGAACGTGATGAAAACTAGCTTGACGATAATTCCCATGTGTCCTCGGGAGCGCTTTTCTCTATATAAGAGTTTGTCCAGGCTTGTCCTTTGCTACAAAAAGGATTGGGCCACCTTGCTGCACTTTATTTACTTTTGTTACTTGTTGCTCGTTACAAATTATCCTATCACAAAACTATCTGTTACCACTTATTTCAGTACTTGCAGAGAATACCTTGCTGAAAACCGCTTATCATTTCCTTCTGCTCCTCGTTGGGTTCGACACTCTTACTTATCGAAAGGACTAGATAGATCCCCTATACTTGTGGGTCATCAAGACTCTTTTCTGGCGCCGTTGCCGGGGAGTGAAGCGCCTTTGGTAGGTGGAATTTGGTAAGGAAAATTTATATAGTGTGCTGAAATTTACTGTCACTTGTTACTATGGAAAGTAATCCTCTGAGGGGCTTGTTCGGGGTATCTTCACCCCGACGAGTAGAGCAAAGAGTTGCTCCTCAACCTACGGAACCTACTGAAAATGAAAATGTTCCCTTTGAAGTTCCTTCGGGTATGTTAGAAAAACTACTAGCTAATCCTTTTGTAGGAGATGGAACGAAGCATCCTGATGAGCACCTAATATATGTGGATGAAGTTTGTGGATTATTTAAGCTTGCAGGTATACCCGGTGATGTTGTTAAGAGGAAGGTCTTCCCTTTATCTTTGAAGGGAGATGCATCGACATGGTATAGGCTATGTGATGATACGGGATCATGGAACTATAAACGATTGAAATTGGAATTTCATCAGAAATTTTATCCTATGCATCTTGTTCATCGTGATCGCAATTATATATATAATTTTTGGCCTCGCGAAGGAGAAAGCATCGCTCAAGCTTGGGGGAGGCTTAAATCAATGTTATATTCATGCCCCAATCATGAGCTCTCAAGAGAAATAATTCTTCAAAGTTTTTATGCTCGGCTTTCTCGTAATAATCAATCCATGCTCGATACTTCTTGTGCTGGCTCTTTTATGATGAAGACTATTGAATTCAAATGGAATTTATTGGATAGAATTAAACGCAACTCTGAAGATTGGGATCTCGACGAAGGTAAGGAGTCAGGTATGACACCTAAGTTTGATTGTGTTAAATCTTTTATGGATACCGATGTTTTCCGTAAATTTAGCACTAAATATGGACTTGACTCTGAGATAGTAGCTTCTTTCTGTGAATCCTTTGCTACTTATGTTGATCTCCCCAAGGAGAAGTGGTTTAAATATCATCCTCCCATAGAAGTAAAAGTAGCTGCACCTACTAAAGTTGAAGAAAAGACTATCACTTATAATGATCCTGTTGTTCCTACTTCTTATGTTGAGAAACCACCTTTCCCTGTTAGGATAAAGGATCATGCTAAAGCTTCAACTGTGGTTCGTAAAAGCAATATTAGAACTTATACACCTTCCTGAGCAAGTTAAAGTTGAACCTAATATTGCTATTGTTAAAGATCTCTTGGCTGATAATATTGATGGGCATGTTATTTATTTCTGCGGTGAAACTGCTAGAATTGCTAAACCTGTGCTAAAGATAAACATAGACCTGTGGTAGGCATGCCTGTTATTTCTGTTAAAATAGGAGATCATTGTTATCATGGCTTATGTGATATGGGTGCTAGTGCTAGTGCTATACCTCATGACTTATACAAAGAAATTATGCATGAAATTGCACCTGCTGAGATAGAAGGTATTGATGTTACCATCAAACTTGCTAATAGAGATACAATATCACCCATTGGGAATTGTTAGAGATGTTGAAGTCTTGTGTGGGAAAACTAAATATCCTGCTGATTTTCTTGTTCTTGGTTCCCCACAAGATAGCTTTTGTCCCATTATATTTGGTAGACCCTTCTTGAACACAGTTAATGCTAGGATAGACTGCGAAAAGAGTGTTGTTACTATTGGCTTGGGTGATATGTCTCATGAGTTTAATTTCTCTAAATTTAGTAGACAACACCGTGAAGAAGAATTGCCTAGTAAGGATGAAATTATTGGTCTTGCTTCTATTGCCGTACCTCCTAGTGATCCTTTAGAACAATATTTGCTAGACCATGAAAATGATATGTTTATGAATGAAAGAAGGGAAATAGATGAAGTATTCTTTAAACAGGAACCTATCCTGAAACACAATTTGCCTGTTGAAATCCTAGGGGATCCTCCTCCACCCAAGGGTGATCCGTGTTTGAGCTCAAACCTTTACCTGATACTCTTAAATATGCTTATCTTGATGAGAAAAAGATATATCCTGTTATTATTAGTGCTAACCTTTCAGAGCATGAAGAAGAAAGACTATTGAAAACTCTGAAGAAGCACCGTGCTGCTATTGGATATACTCTTGATGATCTTAAGGGCATTAGTCCCACTCTATGTCAACATAAAATAAATTTGGAAGAAGATGCCAAACCAGTTCGTGATCATCAACGAAGGCTGAATCCTAAGATGAAAGAAGTGGTAAGAAAAGAAATACTAAAGCTCCTTGAGGCAGGTATAATTTATCCCGTTGCTGATAGTCAGTGGGTAAGTCCTGTCCATTGTGTCCCTAAGAAGGGAGGTATTACCGTCGTTCCTAATGATAAAGATGAATTGATTCCGCAAAGAATTATTACAGGTTATAGGATGGTAATTGATTTCCGCAAATTAAATAAAGGCTACTAAGAAAGATCATTACCCCTTACCTTTTATCGATCAAATGCTAGAAAGATTATCCAAACATACACATTTTTGCTTTCTAGATGGTTATTCTGGTTTCTCTCAAATACCTGTGTCAGCCAATGATCAATCAAAGACTACTTTTACTTGCCCTTTTGGTACTTTTGCTTATAGACGTATGCCTTTTGGTTTATGTAATGCACCTGCTACCTTTCAAAGATGCATGATGGCTATATTCTCTGACTTTTGTGAAAAGATTTGTGAGGTTTTCATGGACGACTTCTCCGTCTATGGATCCTCTTTTGATGATTGCTTGAGCAACCTTGATCGAGTTTTGCAGAGATGTGAAGAAACTAATCTTGTCTTGAATTGGGAAAAGTGCCACTTTATGGTTAATGAAGGTATTGTCTTGGGGCATAAAGTTTCTGAAAGAGGTATTGAAGTTGATAAAGCCAAGGTTGATGCTATTGAAAAGATGCCATGTCCCAAGGACATCAAAGGTATAAGAAGTTTCCTTGGTCACGCCGGATTTTATAGGAGGTTCATTAAGGACTTCTCAAAAATTTCTCGGCCTCTGACTAATTTATTACAAAAAGATATACCATTTGTCTTTGATGATGATTGTGTAGAAGCATTTGAAATACTTAAGAAAGCATTGATCTCTGCACCTATTGTTCAGCCACCTGATTGGAATTTACCCTTTGAAATTATGTGTGATGCTAGTGATTATGCTGTAGGTGCTGTTCTAGGGCAAAGAGTTGATAAGAAATTAAATGTTATTCAATATGCTAGTAAAACTCTAGACAATGCTTAAATAAATTATGCTACTACTGAAAAAGAATTCTTAGCAGTTGTATTTGCTTGTGATAAGTTCAGACCTTATATTGTTGATTCTAAAGTAACTATTCACACGGATCATGCTTCTATTAAATATCTTATGGAAAAGAAAGATGCTAAACCTAGACTTATTAGATGGGTTCTCCTGCTACAAGAATTTGATTTGCATATTGTTGAAAGAAAGGGAGCTGAGAACCCCGTTGCAGACAACTTGTCTAGGATAGAAAATGTTCTTGATGACCCACTACCTATTGATGATAGCTTTCCTGATGAGGAATTAAATGTTATAAATGCTTCTCGTAGTACTCCGTGGTATGCTGATTATGCTAATTATATTGTTGCTAAATTTATACCACCTAGTTTCACATACCAGCAAAAGAAAAAGTTTTTCTATGACTTGAGACATCACTTTTGGGCACATCTTTATAAAGAAGGAGTAGATGGTGTTATTAGACGTTGTGTACCTGAGCATGAACAGGAACAGATCCTACGCAAGTGTCACTCTGAAGCTTATGGAGGACACCACCCTGGAGATAGAACTGCACATAAGGTATTGCAATCCAGTTTTTATTGGCCTACTCTCTTCAAGGATGCTCGTAAGTTTGTCTTATCTTGTGATGAATGTCAAAGAATTGGTAATATTAGTAGACGTCAAGAAATGCCTATGAACTATTCACTTGTTATTGAACCATTTGATGTTTGGGGCTTTGATTATATGGGACCTTTTCCTGCCTCTAATGGATATACACATATTTTAGTTGCTGTTGATTACGTTACTAAGTGGGTAGAAGCTATTCCAACTAGTAGTGCTGATCATAACACTTCTATTAAGATGCTTAAGAAGTTATTTTTCCGAGGTTTGGAGTCCCTAGATATTTAATGACTGATGGTGGTTCACATTTTATTCATGGTGCTTTCCGTAAAATGCTTGCTAAGTATGATGTTAATCATAGAATTGCATCTCCTTATCACCCACAGTCTAGTGGTCAAGTAGAATTGAGTAATAGAGAGCTCAAATTAATTTTGCAAAAGACTGTTAATAGATCTAGAAAGAATTGGTCCAAGAAACTTGATGATGCATTATGGGCCTATAGAACTGCATATAAAAATCCTATGGGTATGTCTCCGTATAAAATGGTTTATGGAAAAGCATGTCACTTACCTCTCGAACTAGAACATAAGGCTTATTGGGCTATTAAAGAGCTCAACTATGATTTCAAACTTGCTGGTGAGAAAAGGTTATTTGACATTAGCTCACTTGATGAATGGAGAACCCAAGCTTATGAAAATGCCAAATTGTTTAAAGAAAAAGTTAAAAGATGGCATGACAAAAGGATACAAAAGTGTGAGTTTAACGTAGGTGATTATGTATTGCTATACAACTCTCGTTTAAGATTTTTTGCAGGAAAACTTCTCTCTAAATGGGAAGGCCCTTACGTTATCGAGGAGGTCTATCGTTCAAGTGCCATAAAAATCAGCAACTTCGAAGGCACAAATCCAAAGGTGGTGAACGGTCAAAGAATCAAACATTATATCTCAGGTAATCCCATAAATGTTGAAACCAATGTTATTGAAACCGTAACCCCGGAGGAATACATAAGGGACACTTTCTGGATCGTTTCAGACTCCGAAAAGGAATAGGTATGTGGTACGGTAAGTAAACCGACCCCAAAACAATTTTTATGGCAATATTTCTCTGTTTTGGAATATTTAGAAAAATAGAAAAATAAGAAGCAGTCCGGGAAGGACATGAGGGCCCCACGAGGGTGGAGGGCGCGCCCTACCCCCCTGGGCGCACCCCTAACTCGTGGGCAGCTCGTGCGCTCTCCGGACTCCGTTTTCTTGCACGTTACGTATTTTGGTTGGTAAAAATTCATTATATAATCTCCCGAAGGTTTTGACCACCGTATCACGCAATTATCCTCTGTTCTTGTTTTGAGCTGTTTTCTGACAGATCTAGATTATCATGACGTCTCCAAGTGCCCCCAAGGACAAGTTCTTCGAGAAGGTCATCAATCCTTACCTCGCGGAGGTGCTGCGACACCCTCAAACCATTGAGATGCGTGATGGGTTGATGCACATCTGCGATGTTGAGGGACCGAAGGGGACCGGAAGCGTGGAGACGAGGCTCGAAGCAATGGAGCAACAAGTTTTCAAGTGCCAGGGGATGGTGGAACGTGGACTCGACTCCAACCACATGATGATTGCGGAGTTCACCAACAACCACAAACTGGATGCCAACAACATTGGGGAGACCATCTTCAAGCTTCACGAGAAGATCGAGCACCTTCAAGCCCAAATCTATGACCTGCAAAACCAAAACTGTGAGTATGAATATAGATTCAAAAGGATGATTTTGGCTGCAGATTTGAGGATCCCGGAGACTCGATCATCCTTCTATGATGGTGAGCCTATGCCTTGGAAGATGGACGACAAACCCGCATCATCAACAACTCCACCTTCTTCACCAACAAAGGAGACATAATCACATGGGTATGGGCACTCCCCTTGGCAACTGCCAAGCTTGGGGGAGGTGCCCCGGTATCGTATCACCATCACACTCCTATCTTTACCGCTTTTCTTAGTTCGATCCTATTAGTAGTATCTTGATCTAGTAGAATAAAGTTTATGGCATGGTCTAGTTTTGAGTTTTGCTTTATGATCTCTCTATGTAATCGAGTCCGTGAGCTATATAATAAAGATTAGTGTTGAGTCAAGGGCTTGATTATCTTGCTATGATCTTGAGTGAATAAAAAAAGGGAGAAAAAGAATAAAAAGAAACAAAGAGATCATATTGATCTTATTGAGAGTAATGACTTCACATAGGAAGAGTATGATGATTAAAAGTTGTTGGGAGTTGGCAAACATAGCTTTGGTCATCGTTGCAATTAATAGGAAGTAATAAAGAAAGAGAGGTTTCACATATAAATATACTATCTTGGACATCTTTTATGATTGGGAGCACTCATTAAAATATGACATGCTAAAGAGTTGATGTTGGACAAGGAAGACAACGTAATGGGTTATGTTTTCTTATATCTGAGATAAAGTATATTGTCATGGATCATCCAACATGTTGAGCTTGCCTTTCCCCCTCATGCTAGCCAAATTCTTTGCACCAAGTAGAGATACTACTTGTGCTTCCAAAACCCTTAAACCAGTTTTGCCATGAGAGTCCACCATATCTACCTATGGATTGAGTAAGATCCTTCAAGTAAGTTGTCATCGGTGCAAGCAATAAAAATTGCTCTCTAAATATGTATGATTGATTGGTGTGGAGGAAATAAGCTTTATACGATCTTGTGATGTGGAAGAAATAAAAGCGACGGACTGCATAATAAAGGTTCATATCACAAGTGGCAATATAAAGTGACGTTCTTTCGCATTAAGATTTTGTGCATCCAACCCTGAAAGCGCATGGCAACCTCTGCTTCCCTCTGCGAAGGGCCTATCTTTTATTATTATCTTCTACCTTATGCAAGAGTCATGGTGATCTTCACCTTTCCTTTTTACATTTTATCCTTTGGCAAGCACAGGTGTTGGAAAGATCCTGATAGATATATCTAATTGGATGTAAGTCAGCATGAGTTATTATTGTTGACATTACCCTTGAGGTAAAAGGTTGGGAGGCGAAACTATAAGCCCCTATCTTTCTCTGTGTCCGATTAAAACTCCGTAACCACAAGTATTGCGTGAGTGTTAGCAATTATGAAAGACTAAATGATAGTTGAGTATGTGGACTTGCTAGAAAGCTCTGACATAGACTCTTTCTGATGTTATGATAAATTGCAATTGCTTCAATGACTGAGATTATAGTTTGTTAGTTCTCAATAAAGTTTCTGATTCATACTTGGCATTGTGAATAGATTATTACTTGAGCATAAGAAATCATATGACAATATCCATTTATGTTGCTGTTATGAGAATAATCATGATGCCCTCATGTCCGTATTTTATTTTATCGACACCTCTACCTCTAAACATGTGGACATATTTATCGTTATCGGCTTCGCTTGAGGACAAGCGAGGTCTAAGCTTGGGGGAGTTGATACGTCCATTTTGCATCATGCTTTTATATCGATATTTATTGCATTATGGGCTGTTATTACACATTATGTCACAATACTTATGCCTATTCTCTCTTATTTTACAAGGTTTACATAAGGAGGGAGAATGCCGGCAGCTGGAATTCTGGGCTGGAAAAGGAGCAAATATTAGAGACCTATTCTGCACAACTCCAAAAGTCCTGAAACTCCACGGAAAGTCATTTTTGGAAATAATAAAAAATACTGAGCGAAAGAAATACGTCAGGGGGGCCACCACCTGCCCACGAGGGTGGGGGCGCGCCCTACCCCCAGGGCGCGCCCCCCTGCCTCGTGGGCCCCCTGTTGGCTCTTCAGTGGCCATCTTCTTCTATATGAAGTCTTTCGTCGAGGAAAAAAATCATAAGCAACCTTTCGGGACGAGACTCTGCCGCCACGAGGCGGAACCTTGGCGGAACCAATCTAGGGCTCCGGCAGAGCTGTTCTGCCGGGGACACTTCCCTCCGGGAGGGGGAAATCATCGCCATCGTCATCACCAACGCTCCTCTCATCGGGAGAGGGCAATCTCCATCAACATCTTCACCAGCACCATCTCCTCTCAAAACCCTAGTTCATCTCTTGTATCCAATTCTTGTCTCCAAGTCCGGGATTGGTACTAGTAGGTTGCTAGTAGTGTTGATTACTCCTTGTAGTTGATGCTAGTTAGTTTATTTGGTGGAAGATCATATGTTCAGATCCTATATGCATATTAATACCCCTCTGATTATGAACATGAATATGCTTTGTGAGTAGTTACGTTTGTTCCTGAGGACATGGGAGAAGTCTTGCTATTAGTAGTCATGTGAATTTGGTATTCGTTCGATATTTTGATGAGATGTATGTTGTCTAGCCTCTAGTGGTGTTATGTGAACGTCGACTACATAACACTTCACCATTATTTGGGCCTAGAGGAATGCATTGGGAAGTAATAAGTAGATGATGGGTTGCTAGAGTGACATAAGCTTAAACCCTAGTTTATGCGTTGCTTCATAAGTGGCTGACTTGGATCCATATGTTTCATGCTATGGTTAGGTTTACCTTAATACTTTTGTTGTAGTTGCGGATGCTTGCAATAGAGGTTAACCATAAGTGGGATGCTTGTTCAAGTAAGAACAACACCCAAGCACCGGTCCACCCACATATCAAATTATCAAAGTACCGAACGCGAATCATATGAACGTGATGAAAACTAGCTTGACGATAATTCCCATGTGTCCTCGGGAGCGCTTTTCTCTATATAAGAGTTTGTCCAGGCTTGTCCTTTGCTACAAAAAGGATTGGGCCACCTTTCTGCACTTTATTTACTTTTGTTACCTGTTGCTCGTTACAAATTATTCTATCACAAAACTATCTGTTACCACTTATTTCAGTACTTGCAGAGAGTACCTTGCTGAAAACCGCTTATCATTTCCTTCTGCTCCTCGTTGGGTTCGACACTCTTACTTATCGAAAGGACTACGATAGATCCCCTATACTTGTGGGTCATCAATATTTCCTCTTTTTTTGTTATTCAGCATGTAAACAGGTCAGCAAACCTTGTGGCGCATCTTTGTGCGAACCGTGCTTGCTGCACTTTGAATGTGGCCGAGAGCTGGCTTGATGAAATACCTCGCTTCCTACTTCTCTTTTTGCGGGGTACCTCGCTTCCTAGTGACCAGTGTCTTGGCTGATCGTCCTAAGAATTCTTATATATGAATAAAGCTCTCTCATTTACCCGCAAAAAAGATTAAGCCATATTAACCGGAAAGGAGGGAGTATGGACTAGCACTACTTTTTGGTGTGTCCCGTCAACTCGCAGAACAAGGAGAAGCTTGCAGGATAGGGTGAAGCTCGCTTACGCCCTTTGACTAATGCAACCTACCCTCGCCCAGGCGGTGGACATGCATCAGTTCATTCGGTGTCAGATTGCCAGAGGCATACACTGTAGTACCGAACATGCGGAGTACCATCATTGTTCGACTTCACGAAGAGGCGAATAGCAAGCGCAAGGTTTAGTAGTACGAGTAGTACTACTACTCGAACCGCATGGTGGAGCGTCTGTACTCTTTTTTTTAATCTCTGATAAAATACACATTTATTCCGGAGAAGGGCAGAAAATGACAGCCCAACATGTAATGATGATATCGATCAACCATGCTCAAATATATCTTGGCCTCCATGCGAGCCTGTCTGTGTGTTCTCGCTCCTCGTCTCTCTCAAGGAACGGCGGGTTGGCCATTTTGCCGTCAATTGAGACCGGTTTGCTCACACTCCGGTCCCACATGTCAGTGGTATGCCAAGAGGAGGTGCGTTGACCGACTAGCCATACGCGTATTTGGGTTTTGCAACTTCAGACTACTCCTCCCTCCGTCACAGTTTACAGGGCGCGCTTCATTATGGTGCATTTCTCTCAATGCATTTCCACCACCAGAGAGACTTTAGACGCGTTTGGTTTAATGCTCAATTAATTAGGGCGTGGTAACCACAATCAAGTCCACAATTTTCTCTCGATGTACTACGGAGTGGAGTAAGTGCATGCATGTGTGTACCCGGGGTGGAAGCACTGCATGGATGTGTGTACGCATTATTTTCTCTAGTAATAGACGCCGTGCTATAACTACCAATGCTATTTTTCAGGCCGATCGCTAGTCGCCTTGGTCCCAGAGATTTTTTCTTTTTCTGAAGCGCGTTCTATAAACAGTGACAGATGGAGTAGTATGAGCAGATATAAAGAAGAGCGTATTGATGTTGCTTCTTCCGAGCAACTTACAGTAGGAAAGGTGGGGCTTATGATTTGAGTGCTCATTACTCACTATTAATGCGGCGCAACAACCGAGCTGAGTCTCCCATGCGGCTGTGCACTACCCCCTTGGTTCTTAAATATACTCCGGAGTATTTGTCTTTCTAGAGATTTCAACGAGTGACTACTCAAATATTTGTCTTTTTAGAGATTCAAATGGACTACTACATACGGATGTATATAGACATATTTTAGAGTGTAGATTCACTCATTTTTCTCCGTATGTAGTCACTTGTTGAAATCTCTTGAAAGACAAATATTTAGGAACGGAGGGAGTACACATACGAAGCAAAATGAGTGAATCTACACTCTAAAATATGCCATTTTAAATTTGTAAAAAGACAAATATTTAGGAACGAAGGAGTATAATTTTGTGCATGGCACATGGACCCGGATGCTGAAGAGCCTTCTGGCAATGCTATCAAGCTTCCAGCATTTGTTTACATAATTGACATACTATACAAATAATTTTCCAACAACATGAAATTGTACAATGGTGTGAGCTTTCAGCTTTTGTTTCGTGTGTCTTGCCATCGATGCTCTTTCGGAAACAATAAAAAACTAACTTCCTTGCTAATGCATCTAAATTATTAGCAGATCAGAGCTAATATTTACATCACAACTAAAGACAAAGTTGTGAGAAGGTGTTAAATTAAAATTGATCCATGCTTTCATTGGCAGCAACGTCCCCCCAGCTCTGTCTAAATCAACAAGGCCTGTTGGGAAAAAAGTAGCTGTCTGGAGCATGCAACATTCCGATCATTTTGTGCAGTTCCACTAAAATAGAGCTGAGCGTCCCTGTTCCAAAGATATTAAGTGTGATTACGATAATAGAGGACTGCTGATGAAACAATGAACACACAAATACAAGCCGGACACCTTTGTAGTCTCTCTTAAGACTAACTAGTTGGAGAAGATTAGGCTCGGAGTTGGATGAGGAGGATAGAGCAAAACCAATCTCCCTTTGTGCAGTCGCACTGAAATGTAGGGACGTTGCCCGTGTGACATTTTAGTACAACTGAACAAAACACTCTTAAGAAAAAAGTGATTTATGTAGTTCACCTAAAGGTCGCAATAACAATGAGGTGAAATGGATAGTCCTGTTTGCAAAAAAGAGGTAGAAAGGAAACAATTACTGGCCAATAATAGTTGATGACACATGCGACGACAAAAAAGAAGCATATTCCTTGTCCTAAGGGAAGATAACAACACGGTTGTGTTTGTCTAAAACGGTGTGAGGACGAGATTGCAATATGGAAAGTACACCGGACGAGCTACGTTTTGGGCAAAGAACTATGGAAGATCCACATGCAGCGACGTGGGAAGACGGGCAGTGGAGCAAGGCCGGACGGGATACCTGGAGGTCGTCGGGATGTAACTAGGTGAGCGGTGGCGGGCGGAATCTGCCCATATATACTGCGGCAGCAAGCAGGTGGCGTAGGCCCTACCACGCCGGAGCTTGGTCAGAGAGAACGGCGACGTGTACCGCAGATCAGGACGTGCTGCATCGGCGCCATCGAACGGAGAAACGATGCACATCCTCCCTTTCCGCCGGGGGACGGGATGCGGCCGGATCAGTGACCAACGGTGAGAGAGAGAGAGAGGCCACTGCAGCCTTGTGTGAGATACTCTAAAGAGAGACAAACCAGGCAGGCAGGATCCATTGTATATAGTGGAGCGGACTACCTTTTTCTCCATAAAAATCGTTTGATATTTTGTGTACGTGCCATTGAGCGATATAAATTTATTTAAAAATAACGCGCCAACGCATCAAGTCGAACTTTGTTTCCTGCACGCGTGGTACACGACCTCCGTAGGTAAAAAACCGCTACACGCGTTCAAATTAGCACGTGGGCTGCCATTTCGTACAGAAATGACCTCCACCGTGTACCCGCACGGGTGTGGCTGGGCACGAAGCGTGAGTACGTGCACGGTGCACCTATTCTCTTCTTGTATACGTACACCACCTATGTGGGGTTATGTGAGAGGATACAAACATAGAGAGATATAGTGTGTGGGTTCGTGAGAGTTTTTTTGGGGGGGGGGGGGTCAATCAAAAAATGTAACATATGCAATGTGTGTGAAATAGAGTCCTGGATATATCATATATATAGAGGGGGCGATCCACGAGAAGAGAGTGGAGGTATCATCGGTTTGAGGTGTCCATAAAATCGAAGAGAGGGATGATGTGTGTGTGTGTGCGCGCGCGATCGATAAAGAGTGCCATCGAATTTGTGTGTGCCCACGTCAAAGATATAGAGTGGCTGGCCTACTGGAACGTGAGAGGGGACAAGTGCAGTTTGTCTCTGTGGCATGGATACCTACCTACAGCACTCGACTATCGGTGTGTGGTGGGGGGGGGAGGGAGGCCTAATTAACTATAGAGGTACAATGGCTGGTAGTTGTGTGGAGGAGGAGAGAGGCCTACCTCATGTATTAATGGAGATCGATCTACCTCATGTATTAAGGGAGATCGATCGGCATCCATGCATACGTGTAGGAGAGGAATAAGGTTGGGAGAGAGACATAAGTGTAGTGGAGTTGCTTCTAACAAATGGTGGGATAGGCTTGCTAGACAAACGGAGGGCACGCCTGCAATATCAATAAGAGAGGGGATGGCTGCCTGTCTGTGCACGTGCGTGTGAGAGATGGGTCAGGAGGCATGCACGAATGATGAGGGGGGACGATATGGCTGTTGTAAGCAGACGTAACTACATAGGAAGATCAATCGTCCTTTGTCAGAGAAAGGAGAGACATAACTTGATAGGTACGTCGATCGATGGGGGGGAATAGTTAAAGTCGACCTAGGTATATGTTGGGAGATCGATCGGTATACATGCATGCATGTGTGTGTTAGAAGCAAATGAGGCATGGGGAGAAGGATAGAGAGAGAGGGATGCATCTAGGAGGTGGTGCAAGAGTCATACTATATCGAGGGGGAAGGAGTGTGCGAGTATGAGATCGATGAAAAGAGTGGTGGGAGTGAGGCATGGACGGTGATAAGAGAAGAGGGGAAGCTTGTGTTTGTGCTAGGCACACCTGGCTAGAGAGGCATATCGATCGATGTGTGATGTAAAGGAGCTGGGGGGCCTACAAACACCGTGGGTGAACGACCTAAAGTGAAAAGATGAATTTGCGCAATGGAGCTAGAGAATACTGAGGGATGGTGAGAGGGATGCGGGCATGTGCATGCATGAGAGAAAGTTAGCGCTAGCTACAAAGATAAGAGGATTGTGTGGGTGTAAAAGACGAATAGAGATCATACTTCATTATAAAAAGCGAATTCGGATATTTGAAGAATCTATCATAGTGTTTTAAACCGACGCATGTGTGAATATATATAACGGCGATACACATGGTGTGGTTACGAACATGTTATACTACATATAATATATTTTATCTCTACTCTTATAAAAAAACGGAGTTGTTGATGATGGTGTGCCTGCCATCCTGCAATATAGGCTGTCCAATTTATATCTGACGGATAGGAAGGAAACTATGACAATTTTGAAAAAGATACCCACACCCCTCTCCATATTTGCAAATTAGGCCTCCCCTTGATCATGTTGATGTTCTATGGAACACATGGGCATCTTGCTACTACTACGTATAATATATAGAACATTGATTATAATTTGGGCTAATGTGTGGCTTTTGCAGCTCAGGTCTAAATACTTGTCATAATGTTGGGGGAGGGGCACTATACTATGTGTGATAAACATGGTGTACGTATGGAACATGGTTTAGATTATGACTATATAGTTAGTACATCAAATGTACTATTATTTGGAATCAACATCAAGTGTATTCAAAAGTTAGAATTCGAGTTCATGTAGTACACATAGTTCATATCTATCTCTATAGTAATCATGTGGTGTGTTATTAAGGTAATACACGAATGATGGTTGAAGTTGGCAACAATCATGATTGTAGATTCTTTTGAAATAGAGAAGCGATTCAAATTCAGTTCAAATTGCAGCGGTAGTATAGACATTTGGAATGCACTAAAATGTTGGTATGAGTAGGTTACATGCATTATACAGCAAGCGAAAAAATTTAATTGGACATAACATGGATTCATACTCCCTCCTTCCATCTATATAGGGCGCAATGCGTTTTTTAAGACCGCCTTTGACTATTGACAAGATTAATAGTACATGACATGCACAATGTGAAAATTATATCATTGAAAGAACCTTTCACAGACGAATTTAACGGTGTGCTTTGAGTAAGTTGCATGTCATATATTATTGCTCTAATATTTGGTCAAAGTTAGCATTGAAAAACGCATTAGGCCCTATATAGATGGAAGGAGGGAGTAGCTTTGAATAGCATTTTTATAATAAAACGGGGCAAGACTCTCTTTTTGTGTGGTGTGAATAGTTTTATTTTTTTCGCTTTTTTTTGGTTGAGGCAAGTGCGAATTGATTTGGTACGTACAAGTACAATATTACACGTTAGGCTTGTCCCTAAAATTTAATCCGCGCCTTGTTATATCCCAAAAATTCAGATATCGTGCTCCCAAAACTGGCGCCTTCACAACCCGCGCCTTGCTATCCCGTAATTACAACGCGCGCGAAAACTCCCTCCAGCTGCCAAATCCCGACACGCGAAATCCCCCTTCTAACCCTGAGCCGAAAGGGCCGCTAGTTAAAATCGGTGGGGGGTACTTTTGTAACACACCCTACATTTTGGACAAGCACGTCCCTAAGTCATGGTTCACCCCCGCCCATCGCCTCCTTTTTGCCATTCGAAATCCCAGGCCGCCATAACCTCTCCGCTCCAGCCGTGAAACCCCACCCTCCTACGTCCGCCACCTCACCGCTGCCCAGCCAGAGCCTCTTCCCCAACGACATCGTCCACCGCAACAGCTCGACGTCCCTCATCCACCTCCCCGGATGAGGATCCGTCATCCATCTTGTCGTCCCGCCGGTTCAGCCTCCCCGTCCTCCACCTCCAAGGAGCTACTCCGACGATCGCCTCGTCTATCGCGGCTGCTCCATCCCACAGCGCCGCCTTAACTTAATCCACCGGAACCGCAGCATCCTCACGGACTCCTCGGACGAAGCCGAGGCCTACTCGGCGCCACCAAAGAGGTTGTACACTCATCGCATCGCACCTTCTCTGTAACTCGACCACCCGGCGATGGTGCTCCATCCCGCACCCCCATGGAGCCGCTACCTTGAAGCCGGCACCGCGGGCGACATCTCCACGACGGCTCTCCCCCAGTGCGAGGCCCCTTCGGCGGCGGCGTCCATACCAGCCGGATCTGCTGCTGCTGCTGCTCCGGCTCTCGCTCGCTCACGCTGCTGCTGCTGCTCCGGCTCTCGCTCGATCGCTCACTCACCCAGCTGCTGCTGCTCCGGCTCTCGCTCACTCGCGCGCGCTGCTGCTGCTGCTCTCCCCCTTGCTCGTGCTGCTGCTCTGCTCCGATTTAGCTACACTTCAGTCGACTGAATCGACTTTTGGGTCAGTCAATTTTCAGGGGGTGGGGGGTTCGCCGGAGTTAAGGAAGAACCACCCGCAGCGGGGACGGGGGCTCGCCGGAGAGGTACCCCACTATCTATCTTAGGGTTCAGGGTGGGGAAGGGGGGCCTAGAGGGCTGGCCGGGGCGGCGGCGGACCGGCGATGGGGAGTTGTTTCGGGGCGACGAGGCAGCGCTGGGGCCGGCGGTTCGGCTGGTGGTGGCTGGCGGCTCAGGGGGGCGCAGGTTGAAGATGAACTGCAGGCCCTCCCTAAACTACATGTCAAGTGCGTCTCTGCTACCATTGCGTTTAGTTTCAACAGTAACATTCAGATTCCACAGTAAATTTCAGTTTCGACAGTTAAGTTCAGAGTCAACAGTTTTTACCTCATCTGTTGTAGTCAGGTGGTTTTTGGTGATGTAAATTTTACATCTATTTTACATCATCTATTGGAGATGCTATTAGAATCCCACTTGAGATTGACGATGTCTGTCTTGTGCTGCTTCAGCCTTGACGTCTTACGGCTCACCGGAGCTGCTCCAACGACAGAACGATCCATCAATATAGAGCAGTGCCCTGGACGCCGTCTACAGATTCCTCAGATCTTCCTCCACACCTCCGACAGCCACCTCTGCCTCAACTGCTTCAGCGACCAACCCAATGATGCTGAGGTCGACACGGCTATGGCAAAGAGGTTGTACACTTGTTGCATCACTTATTGCTATACATTCATGTCGATCCATTAGGGATATTTTGGTTCAACGGAAAAACATAGCAATAGGGAATTTTCCAATGGCACTCTACTATTCAATTATTCATGCATTTTGTTGAAAGAATGAAGCAAAACATCCACCTAGACCTACTTTTCAAAATCCTATGCATGAAAACAAGATCAAGTGCATTAGTGGCAGAATAACATTCTAACTGTACACGCTTTCATATGGTTTCACTTTATTTTGGCCATGTTTCTTTGCATTCCTCTGCTCTTTCAATTCCTGTAAACCAAACACCCAGGTTGACAGAAATCCTGTAATTACAAATGCTCTGTTTACCATGTGCATTCCTATCCTATTCCGGCGTTTTTCCTATCCCTGCTTTTTTAGAATCATGCAAGCCAAATGAGCCCTTACAGAATTACTTCAGTTACAGGTAGGTGTCGAAGGGAACTTTGTGTGGTTTGTCCTGCTCCTGCCGCGGCGTCGTCCACCTCACCTGAGCTGCTCCATCAATAGAAACATCCACCAAACCAGACATCACGACTCTTGACCGTCTTTCGCCGCCTCAGATCTCCTTCCCTGCCGCCAGCACCCATCGCAACGGCATCACCATCATCGACTCAGCAGATGAACCTGAGGAGTACACGGGTCCACAAGAGAGGTCACACTCTTTTGTTTCTGCTTATGTTATGCATTGCTTAAAATTACCTGCTACTTTATCGTCATGTTCACCTCTTGGACTCCAAGTCAGGTCCAAATTAATGTTCAAACTTGAGTTCTAAATTAGTTGTGGGGCACATATCGAGGAAACAATGAATAGTATCTCTGTCTAATATCTGGTTCACCTAGGGTATGCCTATGTTGTTCATCTTGTGTGGGAAACAAATAGAAAGCAATCATCATCTGTCTTTTTATTAAATTAAAGCAATCATCAGCCTGCTATCATTATTTTTGGATCCATCCACTGGTTGTTACCATCACTCCAAATTTCTGCATGCTCTCCTTACATAATCTCACCATATTTTTTCGTATGCGTATCAGATATTGTACACAGTCATGCTGAACATGTAGAGAAAAAGAGAAGAGTTTTGCGTGGCAATACAATGTCATGCAGACATCGCTCAATGGTGGGTTAAATGGCAAACCCTCCCCACCCCTCTCCAGATTGTAATCCAGAGGAAGATATCTGTTCTGAGGCGGATTCAGACGCCGCTGACCACTCCTATTTATCCCCCAAGGTGTTTGCTCTACCTTGGCATGATGATGTTAGTCATATCATGCATATGTTGCCTTGCAGTGCCTACTTTTGACATCATATATGTCATCTGCTTAGTTTAGACATGTTCTGTAATGCCACCTGTTTAGTTTCTATATCATATATGGGAATTATGCAGTCTCATGTCTTTTAGCCAGCCATAATATATGTGAAATATGCAATGCCATCCTGTTTAACCAGGCATCATATATTTGAATGATATCTTGCCCATCCTTTTCTTCATTACATTTCCATTTGTCGACAATGTTTGTACATTAAACTACTCTTCCTGTGAATCAGCCATTTGGGTGGGAGATGGAAAAATCTGGAGTGAAAACAAGGCCTTCAGAGCAGACAGTGCTACTGTCGAAGCAGATCTCTTGTTGGGTCCCCGTAGCTCCTCAGAGATGGATTCAGAGACATATGACCAGTCCTATTCCCCCGCCGAGGTGTATGCTCTAACTTGGCACGGTTATGCTGCTCATATCATGCATGTGGTGTCTTGTATTGCATAGTTTTGATATCATATACACAATATTCAACACCATGTTCTTAGTTCAGACATCTTATCGAATGCCCTCTGTTTAGCATATAACTTACATATGTGAATTAAATGATGCGATCCTGATTACTTAGATAACATGTAGGTGAATTATGTCATGCGATCATGTTTAGTTATTCATCATATCTTTGAATTATGTTATGCTATGCTATCCAGTTTAGATAGACATCATATATGTGAAATTATGTCATGCTATCCGTTTTAGTTAAACAATATACATGTCAACTATTTCATGCCCTCTTTTTTCCACACTATCTATTGCATCTGTCTCTCATACAATGTTTGTACATTCAACTATGTTTCCTGTTTATCAACCATTTGAATTGGAGCGGGTGATGCCAGTATCTAGCGGACTCTCTTGGTGGAGATAGCACCCCGGTTGTACATGCACGAGAACCAGCCCTACCACACATAACCCAAACTCTCGCAGGTTGTACCCCTACTGCGATGGACAGAGAACCAGCTTCACCCAATCTAACCCCAACCCCAGCAGATAGTAACCCAGTTCCTGTTGACACAACACCATCTCCACCACAGAGCTGCCAAACAAGAGCAGTTTGCAAGGCAGCTCCAGTGCCCAAAGGGCCAGTACTACCACGGCGAACCCCAACTCCACCAGTTAGTACGCCTATTCATGTGGAGGAAGCACAACCAGCCAGTCGTAGTTTAGTATCTATCACATTCGATGTTGTTAAATCGTATGTGCGTATCTTCCCATCTTGAAATATTATACTGAAGATGAAGGAAAATGCCAGTTGCAGGTGTTTGTCCAGGAGTTATGTGTAAGTAATGTTATTCGTGGCAATTACTTTGCTTTGTCCCATACATCCTACCTCCATGATGGTTATAATACAACAAATTTTCCCATTTTTCTCTATAGAGAAGGACCGATTTGGAAACTCAGGATGAGGTAACATGTGCTAATACCTCTGCTATCTTCAAGAATGCTTGGTGGCAGTATCGGAATTACTTGAAGAAAACGTACTTCACCGGCAAAGAAACTCATCAAATTCCCTTACATTCTCCTGAGACACATTCACTAGACAATGACTGGGAATGCCTTGTTCTGTACTAGTCCCGAACCAAGAATGTGGTAAGGTCTATGAGCTCATTTTCTATTTTAAGTACTATACTCTTGCATCTTACTATACTTTGTTCATGTAGAACAAGTGCCTAAACCTGAAGAACAATTGTTCTAATTTAAGATTCCATTGCTATCATAGTTAAAAAAAGCGCTAGGCGTTAATTGTGCGTTTTGCCACCGCCTTCCGCTTTACTGACCAAAGCGCATGCTTATATGCAGTTATGCACAGATTAAGCGTAGTTATGCGCAATGCGTTTTGCCAACGCCTAGAGCCTAGGCGCGCTTAAGCGCTCGCTTAGGCGCGCCTTTTTTAACTATGATTTCTATCATGCATACTGCTTTGCTCTTGTATCACTGTATTTATTCATACACACTTATTTTTAAATTGAAGGATCCAATCGAAACTCCAATGGCACAACAGGTATGTTCACGCATGTTTCTTTAACAGGTTTGCTCTTATCAATAGCTGTGTTGATTTCAATTTCAATTGTGTATACAGTTGACTTCTCATATCATGCACATTACTAGCATCACAACAGAGCCAATAGTGTTGTTGTACATGTAGACCCGTGGTACCCATCTGAAGTCTTCTTGTGCCGTGTAGTTTCCCACGCTTTGTATTCTTTCACTGCTGCTTTGTCTTGAACTGATATGATTTGAACCGTGTCTCTATTTTGATTTGGCAAGACAATGCAGTGACCATAGGACATAGATATATGTTTGTTTGATGCTTTTATTATGTACTAGTACTTGGCAATAGAAGACTTTGTAGTTTAATCCTGTCCACCTTACTAATGAACTGGTTCACCGAAATGAGTTTCATATACTAGTACATGCTAAACCTGTTATGTGTTTGCTTGTTTCTTCTTTTAAAATGCTAACAGAATATTGGGGAAGAGTGCCTTATTAAGCAATGGTAAAGGAAGTAATGCAGATACGGTTCAGGATAGTGACACATCCTTGTTGGTCTCCAACAAAGCTGATAAAACAGCTAAGGAAGACTATCTCGAAGACAGTGAGACAACCCCAAAGTCCTGTCTTGGTTTAGTGTTCGAGTTACTAACCACTACCGCTTGCACAAGCTATTCAAACTCATTGTCTGAATTAGTTCGGTTTCTTGAGTCTCAACTACAAGCTGAAAGACATCGATCAGTTGTGTTGCGACAAGAAGCGGAAGGACTGCGGAAGTCCCTGGAGCATTCAGATGCATACTTTCTGGTGCAACAGCAAGCGTTGGAGGATTTTAGCGCCAAACAGGACAAAGCTAATAAGCTTGCTAAGCTTACTGCCAGCATGGTGGATACCCAGGATAACGTTTCTTGAGCTCTTCTGAAGTTGTTTCAGTTATGCTCTTGTTTTGCTGACGCGTTTATTTGCACTGGTGGCCAATTTTGACGGCCAGTGTATGTAATATGCTACTTTGTTCCCTATATTTGCACTGGTGGCGAACTTTGATGCCCAGTGGATGTAGTATGTATAATAGCGGTAATAGGCTAGCGTTAATTGCTCGCTTATTTATTTCCTTATTGTCTTGTTTAGTTGTTTGCTTGTAGTCACTACAGTTCTTTTTCTGTGTTTTTCTAGTGGCCACAATAACCTATATTTGGAAACTAGGCCAAAATAATCATGGCAACACACGGACTATTGTAACCATGGGCCTCCTGCAGGCCGTATGATCCATGGGCCTTCTACGGGCCGTAGGATCCATTGGCCTTCTATACGGGCGTAGGATCCATGGCCTTCTACGGGCCGTACGATCCATGGGCCTTTTACGGGCCGTAGGATCCATGGGCCTTCTATGGGGCGTATCATCATTTCGTCAATCATGGGCCGTACTATTCGTGGACCATAACGGGCCGTTAATAGGCCGTATTTGATAACTCTATGAAAACAGCCCAACGGGTTTTTTTGACATGAAAATGGCCCAACGTATTAACGGGCCGACTGTAACCACGGGATGAACTTGGCCCACAAGCAGAAAATGACAATAACGGGCCGTAAGTAACCGAATGCTGGAAATGAGCCCAAGAATAAATGGGCCCTGAGAAGGCCGAAAGATAACGTGGGCTGGAAACGGCCCAATGGAATAATGGGCCGTTAATGGGTATGAAGTGATACACTGTTCATTACGGGCAAGTTTCACCACGGGCCGTTAATGGGCCAAGAGTTACAAAGGGCCTCATATGGGCCAAAAGACGTCATGGGCCATACATGGGCCGGAAGTTAAAATGGGCTGGAATCATATTGAACGGCCCAGATGACGGTACTGGGCCTAATTTGGAGAGGTCGTAACGGGCCCTAGTTTAGCGGGCTGTAAATGGGCTATATGCGAATAGACCGTTAACAGGCTTTCCGTGGGCCAGCCCGCCACCTTTTGACCAAGTCAAACGGGCCAGCCTTTTCACAGGAATGGGCCTCTCTTGGGCAGTGCCACGTGTCGACGTATCATAGGCGCCTTCGGTCCAATGAGTGGATGACATCTGTCCCAACAATGAGCCGACACATGTTTCCTCCAGCCAATGATGATTTTACATGTGGAAAATCCCCATTGGTCGGGGCTGTTAGCGGGTTATCGGATCCAAAACCAGACCCGATAGCTTAACAGTGTTTCGTTACGGTGGATGCCACGTGTCAGTCACCCTTGACGAAAGCACTTCTTTGACGCGCGATTTATCGTCATGGAAGTGGACACTTCCGTGATGATAATTTTGGTAATGTCATGGGACACTTCTACGACAGCACAGGTATGGCTATCTTGATTCTTTCATAAAATTGTCATGGATGTACATGCATGACAAAAAACGTGACCTACTGTGACAAACACGTATCATCACGGAAGTGTATTTTTTTTGTAGTGAGGGGAATCCGTCGCAATCGTCATCATCAACCTTCCTCCATCACCAATTTGATGATGCTCACCGCCGTGCGTGAGTAATTCCATAGTAGGCTTGCTCGACGGTGATGGGTTGGATGAGATTTATCATGTAATCGAGTTAGTTTTGTTAGGGTTTGATCCCTAGTATCCATTATGTTCTGAGATTGATGTTGCTATAACTTTGCTATGCTTAGTTCTTGTCACTAGGGCCCGAGTGCCATGATTTCAGATCTGAACCTATTATGTTTTCATGGATATATGTGAGTTCTTGATCCTATCTTGCAAGTCAATAGTCACCTACTATGTGTTATGATCCAGTAACCCCAAAGTGACAATAATCGGGACCACTCCCGGTGATGACCGTAGTTTGAGGAGTTCATGTATTCATTAAGTGTTAATGATTTGGTCCGGTACTCTATTAAAAGGAGGCCTTAATATCCCTTAGTTTCCAATAGGACCCCGCTGCCACGGGAGGGTAGGACAAAATATGTCATGCAAGTTCTTTTCCATAAGTATGTACGACTATATTCGGAATACATGCCTACATTACATTGATGAACTAGAGCTAGTTCTGTGTCACCCTATGTTATAACTGTTGCATGAGGAATCGGATCCGACATAATCATTCATCACTGATCCAATGCCTATGAGCTTTTCACATATTGATCTTTGCTTAATTACTTTTCTGTTGCCACTGTTACAATTACTACAAAACCGCTACTGTTACCTTTGCCACCGTTACCGTTACTTCCATACTACCTTGCTACTAAATACATTGTTGCAGATATTAAGTTTTCCAGGTGTGGTTGAATTGACAACTCAACTGCTAATACTTGAGAATATTCTTTGGCTCCCCTTGTGTCGAATCAATAAATTTGGGTTGAATACTCTACCCTCGAAAACTGTTGCGATCCCCTATACTTATGGGTTATCAGCACCGGGAGCTCCTCGAGGAACAAGGAGAAGGTAGGACTACCGGATCGATCTAACCTACCCGATCCATGGATTTAACAATGGTATCAGCCAGATTGGGTTTATACCTTTCGGTAGAAAATAAATTCAAAGATAATTTTTGTTGGGTAACGCAATAATTTCAAAAAAATTCCTACGATCACGCAAGATCTATGTGATGCATAGCAACGAGCGGGAGAGTGTAGTCCATGTACCCTCTTAGACCGTAAGCGGAAGCGTTATGACAACGCGGTTGATGTAGTCGTACGTCTTCACGATCCGACCGATCCTAGTACCGAAAGTACGGCACCTCCGCGATCTGCACACGTTCGGCTCGGTGACGTCCCACGAACTCTCGATCCAGCTGAGTGTCGAGGGAGAGATTCGTCAGCACGACGTCATGATGACGGTGATGATGAATTTACCGGCGTAGGGCTTCGCACTACGACGATATGACCGAGGTGGGTTGTGGTGGAGGGGGCACCGCACACGGCTAAGACAGTTGTCTGTTGTGTCTTCTAGGGTGTCCCCTGCCCGTGTATATAAAGGAGCAAGGGGGGACGCCGGCCGGCCCTAGGATTCCTCCTTTCCTAGTCCTACTAGGGGGGGGGGGGAGGAAGGAGTAGGAGAGGGAAAGGAAAAGGGGGGGTGCCGCCCCCCTTCCTAGTCCAATTCAGACTCAAGGGGGAGGGGGCGTGCGGCCTGCCCTGGCGCCCCTCTCTCTCTCCACTAAGGCCCATCTAGGCCCACTAGTTCCCCGGGGGGTTTCGGTAACCCTCCGGCACTCCGGTTTTCTCCGAAATCACCCGGAACACTTCCGGTGTCCGAATATAGCCGTCCAATATATCAATCTTTATGTCTCGACCATTTCGGGACTCCTCGTCATGTCCGTGATCATATCCGGGACTCCGAACAACATTCGGTACATGAAAACACATAAACTCATAATAACGATCATCACCGAACGTTAAGCGTGCGGACCCTACGGGTTCAAAAACTATGTAGACATGACCGAGACACGTCTCCGATCAATAACCAATAGCGGAACCTGGATGCTCATATTGGCTCCCACTTATTCTACGAAGATCTTTATCGGTCAAACCGCATAACAACATACGTTGTTCCCTTTGTCATCGGTATGTTACTTGCCTGAGATTCGGTCGTCGGTATCTCAATACCTAGTTCAATCTCGTTACCGGCAAGTCTCTTTACTCGTTCCGTAATGCATCATCCCGCAACTAACTCATTCGTCACATTGCTTGCAAGGCGTATAGTGATGTGCATTACCAAGAGGGCCCAGAGATACCTCTCCGACAATCGGAGTGACAAATCCTAATCTCGATCTATGCAAACTCAACAAACACCATCGGAGACACCTGTAGATCATCTTTATAATCACCCAGTTACGTTGTGACGTTTGATAGCACACAAAGTGTTCCTCCGGTATTCGGGAGTTGCATAATCTCATAGGCATAGGAACATGTATAAGTCATGAAGAGAGCAATAGCAACATACTAAACGATCAAATGCTAAGCTAACGTAATGGGTCAAGTCAATCACATCATTCTCTAATGATGTGATCCCGTTCATCAAATGACAACTCATGTCTATGGCTAGGAAACTTAACCATCTTTGATTAACGAGCTAGTCAAGTAGAGGCATACTAGTGACACTCTGTCTGTCTATGTATTCACACATGTACTAAGTTTCCGGTTAATACAATTCTAGCATGAATAATAAACATTTATTATGATATAAGGAAATATAAATAACAACTTTATTATTGCCTCTAGGGCATATTTCCTTCAATTTTTCCCCTTCCCAAGAACCCTAATCAGAGGGCAAAGGAAAGATTACCGGCAGAGGGCCTCAGGCATCGCCGGCAAAGTGCGCCGCCACTCCGGCCGACCCTGTTCCTCCTGATCCTGTCGTGCATCGGCATGCTGAGGCGACTGGGAAGAAGAACCACCCCAGAAGGGGCAAAGAGGCACCTCCGCTGTGCCGCTTGACGGTGGCGCGCTCTCCTGCGGGAGCTCGCGCACACCGGCAAGGGGAACAGTGGGGCGCCACTGCATATCATCATCGTCCATCAGGCACAGAGGAGATGAGGTGGCTCTCCCGTCTCTCTCTATCTCTCTTTCTGTTGCAATGGAGATGGATAAAGAAAAGCAAGGGGGGAGATGAAAACAGAGGGAGACGCGCGCGGCGCGGTGGCCTTTCGACCCCGTCGGCGGCGGCCGGACAAAGAGTCGCCCGTGGCCTTGCGGGAGAGGAGCAGATGATGGCTCCGCCGCATCTCTCTCTCTCTGTGTGTGTCAAAGAAAAGGGAAGAAAAGGAGCCACAACACGGCGCGGTGGCAGTAGACACCGTCGCCGGAGGCCGGGCGCGGCGCGGTGGCGCTCGACGCCGTTGCCGGCGAAGCTCAGGCGAGCAGAAAGGCGAAGGCGAGCGGCGTGCGAGGGGAAGAATGATTTAGGGTTACCCCTCGGCCTCGCTGACGAGCCGTTTTTGATCGAGCGAAACGAACGCTGGTCCGTCGTATTAGATCCAACGGCCACAGAGTGAACCCTAGCTCACAGACGGGCCTTCTGGGCCGAGAGGCAAGCCCGACCAGGCCAGCGGCCGCGGGCGCGAGCGCGGGGCGCTGGGCCGAGGCCGCAGCCGCGCGTCGGGCCAGCTGCATTCTTTATTTTGTTTTTTTGTTATTTGTCCAGTTTTTGGGCTGATTTCAAATAGTTTTTCTATGCAAATTTTTTCCAACGAAAATATTTTTTAAAATAGAAAAGTAAACATAAAAAGTTTCTGAAAATAAAAAATAGAAAATTTCAGAAAAAGAAATGTTGATGAACTTTACAAAGAAAATAATAAAGTTCATGAATTTTTATTTGGTCAAGGAAAAGTTTCTATAAAGAAAAGAAAAAGTTCATGAATTTTTATTCATGTTTTCCGCTGCAAAATAAAAATAAAATTGCTCTTTTAAAAGTGAATAGAACTAAAGTAAAAGATTAAATTGTTGCTACTCTAATGCAATTTTCAATTCAACTGGTTAAAATTGCTTAGAGAGTAAAATAGTACATAATTGTTTCTGAATAGCATATTGTAAAGTTTCCGCCGTAAAGTAAAAGTTTTTTTCTCAAATTAAATCAACCATCGGGAAAATTTAATTGGCAGAACTGTTCTTAGCAATGTTTTTCCCCTGTGGGTGAAATCAGATTCAGATAGTTTCCGCTATGACAAAAGAAAGATATTTTTTTAAAGCTAAAATATGGTATTGTTATTTTCTGACCAACGTTGATGATAACAGTACTATAATTCTATGAGTCTTATGTTCAAAGCTTAAATATCTGATAAATTTTGTATCAAATTGGTCAATTTTCCGAAAGCAGATAAACATCAAGAAATGCTCTTGGGCTAATAGAAATACTATCGTCACATTGTTTATGAGTTATACGCATTATTTCCATTTCCGCCCAACGGTGATATGGAATTAATGTAGAAGGATGATGTTTTATTCTAATTCTGCCACAACGGTGATTTAGAATATAAAAAAGAAAGTTTTAAAAAGTTTAATGTGCACATTTTTTAACCAGACCAACGTAGGGTTATTTTTTATGCTCATTATTGTTGATTATTGGCTAAGTTTTCTCAGACTAAAAGTTTTCCATGCTTTCATTCGTGAAAGCGAATGGCTGGGTACTTGTGACCCGAAAGATGACCAAGAAAGGTCATAACGTGAGGGAGTATGTTCTCTCTAAAGAACGACATCAAAAGAAAAGAGATAGATCATTGAGAGTCTTGGTTGACGAATGTCTTTCATGTACTCTCTATGAAGAAGATTTTTCAGTCAACATGTTTTGAAATGAAACAAGCAACATGCGTGTTTAATTTGACCAACGTCGGATCAAGCATGTGTGTCAATGAGCATTCATATTTATTTCTGAATTTTATGATTCAATGTGCAGTCAAAAGAGCCAATTCTGGCATTTATGTCCCTTACAAGGAATTACCCGCATAGCGGGAAAAGATGATTATGACAAGAACCACATGGCGGGAAAAGTCTGGGAAAATACCTGCGTAACTAGGTAAAGTTGACATAGTACTATGTCAAAAATCCTGTATGGCGGGAGAAATTTAGGCAAAGGACTTATCCTGTATGACAGGAGAAAGATATGATGACTCATGTGCGTTCAATGTGTCCCACTCTGGGAGAAAAGTATGGAGTAGCTATTATGCTTTCCTAGTATCGACCGTACACCTTATGTGTAACGGTCATTAAGCACTCAATAAATCCAAAGAGAATAAAAGTTACAGACGAACCTATAGATAGGAATGATATGCAAGTGTGACTGGCAAAAGTACTAATGATAAATTACTCTGTTGAGTTTCTGAAATGGAATGAGGAAAAAGTTCCCATACTAGTTAACAGATAACTTCATTTCGTATGAAGCAATCAGATAAATGAAGTAGATAATCGAAGTTTCCTCAATTCACAAGAGTTATGAATGGTTTTTAGAAATTGTGGCAGAAAAGTTCTTGCCACATTTCGAGGGGGAGAAAGAAATATTAGATAAATTAAGAATGATAAAACGCACATTATGCATCTAAAGTGATCTATTAATGAAGAATGCGATCGTCTGGGGGAGTACGACGGTCATAATAATACCCCTAAAGAAAAGAAATAGCTGTATTTCTGGATCTTTTATAGCTCCGAAAGCAGACTAAGGAATACTAAGATGGCGCTTAAAGTTCCATAAAGAAGAATTTTTAACAAAATAAACCCAAATAATAATGTTTAAAGATACGCCATTTTGGAGTGAAGATGGAGTAATCTGGGGGAGCATGTTGTATGACCTATACAACACCTGTTGTCAGCTCCATAAAGGATGAATGAGTAAATGTGGATCTTGTGATACAGGTCCCTATAAAACCTATTGCTTCTTGGAAATGAAAGACTATAGAATTAATTTGCCTCTTGGCAATGACAGAGTAACAACAACCCCATATGAAAGAAGTTCCAGTACCTGAGACACAGATGGTCTCAAGGAATGAGAAAATCAGATACTTCTGATTACTATAAAGTCTATGTTAGTGAAATTCAAATGGAGATTGATCCCACCTCATTTAAAGCACTCAATGGAGGTCTACAAGGCCAATGTGACTCCAAAGGAAATATGTAAAGGTGTAAAGCTCGACTTAAGTTGAAAGATTTTATGCAAAGAGAATGAATAGATTATAGTGGCAAATCACGATTGACATCATGATCTGAGTTACATCAGATGAAAGTAAAGAACACAAGGGGTACTACTTCAAGAAGTTTTTTTATGGACTAGAGCAAGTCTCTAGATAGTGGCATTTAAAGTTAAAAGAATCAAATGTTATTTTGGGTTAAAGAAAATGAGAGGACAATGGTATTCATGCAATGTTATAGAATAGGAAATTCATTCTAATCATGTGCATGTGGATGACGTCCTACTTGCTAGTGGTCATGTCAATCTACTGCACGAGGAGAAAAGAAGTTCTTGTCCTCAAAGTTTAAAAGAATGCTCTCGGTAGAGTGTCTCTCGTTATAATTATCAAGATTCACCAAGAAAAGAATAAAAGGGGGTATTAGTAATGTCGCATGGACATGCTAAGAAAGGTCTCTAAAGTATGCATGCGAGAAAACCTACGTCTGTTCTTATAGTCAAGGGTAATGAAACTGGAAACTATGGTATTCCAAAAGTTGATGAGAAAAGATTGAAAACGGATACGGTGCCATATGCTTCAATTGTTGGAAGCTCAATATATTACACTGACACAGTTCACGTATCCAGGTTGTTTTGGCAATGTCCAGTCCATATATAGATCATTGGAATGGAGTCAAAGATATCGGCCTCATACTGAAAGAAATAAGTGCTCTAAAAAGATTGTGAGTACAAAGACAAGACTTGTGAAATGTATTGCGAAATCCACAATTGTCGCTAACTTCCACACTTAGAGTTTTTGTGTGGAAAAGCTCCAAAGAATGAAACAATTATCATCAATGTGATGCAAAGATATGTTATATATAGCTTGATATGAGGCTGAGGGACATGCAAAATGCTTAAGGAGACCTGTACCCGGAGTTGATAATGGTTGACAACAACGATAACCATTTTAAGTTTTTCGCTCCTATGACAATGAGTCAAGTGTTGATGCCAAACACACTGACACAGAGTTAGGCGTTGTAAAGGAGAAAGTACGGAATTATGTAGAAATGCTTGAAGCATAAAAGCAACCGACAAGTGTTTGCAGATCTGCTTATTAAAGGCTTACCACCCAGTGTTCGGAGAACACACAGTCGACATGGGTTTTATGGTATAGTCTAAGATTTCCGGACAATAAAGGGCCCAAGGTTAAAGAATTTGTTTCAAAACAGAAAGATACGTTGTGGCTGTCTGATTCTATCGGCAATTGAGCCGTGACGATGAAACATGTTCTATGTATTGATCTGTTATGAAACGAGTAAAGTAAAAGTATAAGGTCAAAAGTAAAGGTTGAGATCAAGGGGGGGGGAATGTTAGGATGATCTCCACCGTGTGGGCCCAACGGCCCATCGGGCACTTAGATCCGCGCCCTGGTCGGGGGCGCTCAACTCACTATGGTTGACGGGCCCCTGTCACCTGCACTATATAAAGAGGTGGGGGTCGCGGCTCACAATACGAGGTTCATCGCGACGCCGTACACCCCACCGACATCCCCTACCGATCTAGGGTTAGTGCAGTGCTGGCGGGAAGCACCACCACCACTACTCTCTGCCATCACCGGCACCATGGCCGGCACCGGGAGCTCCTCGAGCCACAAGGAGAAGGTAGGACTACCGGATTGATCTAACCTACCCGATCCATGGATGTAACAGTCTCTACATTTATTGCATCCTGATACGTCTCGTGCCTGCTCCACAAAAATATAGAAGATACCACATCAATTGAATTATACTACCCCTATACTGGTTTATTGGTTCTCTTCGTATTTAATGTCAAATTTTGACCATATATTTAACTAACAAAATGACAATGCATGTTATAAAAAATTATATATCATTGAAAGCATTGTCCAAATACAACTCCAATAATATAAATTTTGGTGACATGCATTAACATTTTGTTAATTAAATCTATGATCAAAATTTGACACAAAATATGAATGGGACCAATAAACCATGATGGAGGTAGTAGTGTTGAATGAATTGTGACTTTGTGAGTAGGTCTTTTGCCGGAAGCTTCTCGAGGATGGCCACACCATTGCTGAATACATCATTGAGAAAGAGTGCACCCTCCACCTCGTCCTCTTCTTTATGGTGGTATGCAAATATTCATCAAAAACCTCATGGTCAAGACCACCATGCTGAGCCAACACCATCAATAACGTCAAGGCAAAGATCCAGCACAAGGAGGGCATCTCCCCAGACCAGCAGCGTCTAATCTTTGCTGGTAAGCAGCATGAGAACGGCTGCATCCTGGCAGACTACAACATCTAGAAGGAATCCACGCTTCACCTCCACTTTGTACTTCGCCTCTCTTGTGGTTAGTAAGTGCCTGCAGGCCATCACTCTGCTTCAATCTCTGGGGTCTGGTGTATTCGGTTACCATGCGCTCATCTTGTTGGTCCAATTTTATGTTTGGTTGTATGTAGAAACTTTTATTTTGGTGCAGCAGCTTTTGGACGAGCCGAGATGTATGAATAAGTGAGCCCTTAATATCATGTGTTGTTATGTTCGCCTGTTGATTCATGTTTCAGTCCTCTTCCTGACGCATTTGAATTTGTTTCCAGTGTCGTCTCCCGACCTATGGTCTTTGATGCATTGGAAGCAACTTGTTCTAACATACTCCCTCCATAAAAAAATAAAATATAAGAGCGTTTGGATCAGTAGTGATTCAAACATTCTTTTATTTCTTTACCGAGGGAGTAGTCGATAAAGTGTGTTAGTACTTGTATTGATTTCTCCTAAAAATGGTGTAATCTGAACTTCTTCTAGGGTACTATTGCTTTGAACTATTAGGAATAAGCGCCCGACTTTAAATACTACTCCCTTCGTTCCATAATGTAAGACGTTTTTGCATGTATTACATCCGCTCCAAATTAGATATCTTAGATTTGTCTACATATGGATGTATCTAACACTAAAACATGTCTTAGATACATCCGTATCTTGACAAATGTAAGACAACTAATTCCAGATGGAGGGAGTATGTTTTATGTACATTTTTTGTTGTTAAACCATTGGTGTTTGCTTGTCATAGTATTAATCACTTATTTTTCTAGAATACGCACAGGCATGGTATCATATATTCATAGAATAAGTAGCCCAGATGGTTGATACAACGCCTTTCGGAAAAGTGCTACACCAAAAGGTTAACACCCACATCCACCAAGGCAACATCCACACACAATTCGCCTTGTCAAACTCAAGCCAAAAAATGGTGAAGAGGACGGAGAAAGAGCACACTGGCCGTTTCCCAACCAAACCGAACACCTCATAGCTCGACAAAAACGCCAAAGGAAACTAGATCAACGCACTCTCCACTCATGGCACCTAGGTGATCAGCAAGTGGACAGCAGGAGCTAACCTAGCTCGATGAAGACGTCACAGATGGGGCGTCGATGATGGAGTACATAGCTCCCCGGATACTCATGCCCATACCAACAACCAACACATGACAACCTGACACCCCAAGCCTCGCCGCCGAGGCGAACGAGACACCCACACAAGTTACTCCTTCGGAAGACACCCCGATCACCTAGGCAACGCCTTCAAGAAGGAATGGCGTCGTGACATCGTCATTGCCTGGCCCGTCGAACCGAGCCTAGGATTTCCCACGGTGTAGAGCAGGGGATGGACAAGGCCATGGCAATGCCTCTGGGGAGGAGACGATGCCTATAGGCGTCGCCGTTGCCTGCAGCCACAGCAGCGCATAGATTTCTCCTCGGCCTTGTCAGTCATGTCTTCGGAGCGCAGCAAACTGGGAAGTGAGGGCAAAGTCATCACCATTGCCCATCACCATGGAGAGGGGAAGCTGTATGCCTCCGCGCCGCCGCCCATGCCGCAGGAACAATCGCGTCCACCACCTCTGTATCGGCCGGCAACCACCGCACACCGGCCAGAACTCGCACCACAGCATCGATTTGTCGCACGGTTTTCCGGGGCCGACGCCCCGGCTTCCACTGAGAGGATCCACCGATCGGAGCCATAGAGCCACGATGGAGCCGACTGACCCCGACCTAGGTAGAGCCCCAGTCAGACGACACCACCACCGATGGGAGCGCTCGCTCCATCCATCCACGCCACCACAACACGACGCGCCACCACTAGTAGAAAAACGGCCATTTGTCTCGGTTTGTAAGGCCCTTTTGTCCCGGTTTCTGAACCGGGACTAAAGGGTCGTTACTAAAGCCCTAGGCCTTTAGTCCCGGTTCTTACACGAACCGGGACAGATGGGCCTCCATGTGGCCCGTGCGGCGAGCCCAGGCAGGAGGGCCTTTGGTCCCGGTTGGTGGCACCAACCGGGACCAATAGGCATCCACACGTCAGCAGCTAGCGGGAGCTGAGGTTTTTGTTTTTTTTCTGAAGGGGGTGGTTTAGGGGGTACTTTAGGGTGTGTTAGCTAGCTAATAGAGAGAAGTGTCCTCTCTTATCTCCGTCCTTGGTTTACCAACGCTACTGCTATGCCTAAACATGGCTTAGATTAAAATGAAGGCAACATGTGGTCCATGTTTCAGGGGCCGGTTTTTTTTGAAAGGAGGTGGTTTAGGGGTTTCGGGGGTTAATTTAGGTTGTTATAGGTAGCTAATAGAGAGATGTGTCCTCTCTTATCTCCGTGCTACTGCTACTGCTATGCCTAAACATGACTTAGATTGAAGTGAGGCAACATGTGGTGGATGTCGAAAGTAATACTAATCCTAACTTGATCAAGTTTGGATTAGTACTACTTTCGACATGCACCACATGCATGTTGCCTTCACTTCAATCCAATCCATGTTCATTTCACCCACTGATATATAATAACTCTTCATTCTTGCATCATGCATCATCATAATAATAAGTCCTACTAATCATCATCATACAACTTCTACTCGGTATTAATAACAAGTCATACGATCATCATCCTCATAGTCATCGAACCAACCCTACTTAATTGTTCTTAGCACATGATCATCAGTATTAGGCAGGACCTAAATACCCTATTTAAGGTAAAATAGCATAAAACAATATAGACCCTGACTCTCCATTATGGAGAATGGAGATCATCTTGTCTCCAATTCTTGCGCGGCGCTTCCTTTTTCTTCCAAGAACCTCCTTACGACTGTCCATACATTTTTTCCATTCTCTGATTAGCATGTCTCCACTTCTTTTAGAAATCCGGTATGGACAGTTGAGATTCGTAGGATGACCTGGATATATGTTCAAAACACGAAGGCTGCCATTCTGATACATCAAATGAGGCCCAGAATCCTCTGGGATTCTCTATTGAAAAACATAGTAATAACTTCATAGTTAGCAATGATGTACTACTTTTAGAAGTATGCAAAAGATGCACGGATGTCGTAATAGTAAAAAATCTTACCAGGGTATCTCCATGGTAGTTACCGTAGTTCAACACTTGCACTAGTGGCACGTATTGACCATAATGTTGAGGAGTTTGATTGTAGATATTGTAATTCTCAAGATCAGTACAAAATGCGATCAGATGATTTTTCTCCTGATAAGTTAATTCGGAGCCTTCGGTGTAGTAGGTTCTGTCTACCATCTTCCGCACATTCTTTGAAGAATGAAAATAAGCTGTCAATGGAAATAAGCTTTCAACCATTTTGAAATGAACAATATAAATTAGCTAATAACTATGTTTGAGAAACTCACATAGCGGTAGAATTGGAGGCGTATCAACAAGGACCAAAATGTCCATATTGTCTTGCTCGATTTCAGGATCACCAAGATCCATGGTGACAAGCATATCCTCATGAAAACCATACATCTTGCAAAGTGCTTCCCATTTTTTACAACCAAAATGGGTTATGCTCTCAGAATTGTACAACTTTACTTCAAAATCCACACCATGATGGGTCCTTCGGTGAATTTTCTTTGTTTCGAAACTTCCATAGTCTTCAAAACCCATCCTCTCCAAGACATAGTGTCTTGCATGGCATGGGATAAGCTAGTCGAATTGTAAAAGATGAAAATTACACGTTGAAATAGTTGAAGTCGTGCTTAATTACAAAAAAACACTTGTCGTTGTTGCGTACCGTTTCAACATCGAAGGTCTCCTCCAGCTTAATGCTGAAGCGCCGATCTTCGTCCAGGTGAGGCCTGTCGCACAGACCTCGGTCGTCGTGGCACCAGTCGCACTCCCCCGGGAGACGTTCGTCGTCCGAGTACGACATTTCCTATGTTCATAATTCAAATATTAAACTTGTACAATTAAATATATGTACCAACAAACCTAAATTAGATCATTATTATTCATCACAGGCTGACTATTGGTCTGTCAAGTCTTTTCTTGAAAACTCTCAACTCACGTGGTGTACATATTCGACCGTCGGTGATGGTAGCTCCTCCTTTCATTCCCGAGTGCATTACACCAAGTTGTCTAGCACACGGGACACACGGGAATGAAGGAGAAGCTACCCCCACGATAACAGTCGGGATTCTTCGTCCTCTCATATATATATGGTGGAGACTCTCCCTCACTGATTCCTCTCTGACATTTGCGACCGTCGGTGATGGTAGCTCCTCCTTTCGTTCCCGAGTGCATTACACCAAATTGTCTAGCACACGGGAAAGAAGGAGAAGCTACCCCCACGACAACAGTCGGGATTCTTCGTCCTCTCATATATGGTGGAGACTCGACAGACTTAAAGTCAACCTGAAATATCGTTTAATTATCTTTCTAAAAAAGGACATATCGAGCGCCTGAAATTTGCCGGAACGGAAATATACATGTTTTTATCTACATCATATGAGCATTCAAACTTGATGGCCATTACATTTCAATGGTTCAAAATATGAGCAAAAACATTTCAAAATATCTTATAGGACTCATATTGACATGCATGGAGATTTGGCTGGTCTCACCTCGAGGTCGGACGGGCCGGGGTCAGTGACAGGGACGAAGGCGGGGATGATGGAGGGGGCTCCTAGATTTCTGCAAAAACAAAAACCCTATAAGCTATCAACTAATCAAATGCATACGCCTTGCATAGTGCTCTCATATTTTAGCATTCAAAGTAGGAGTAGTTTTCCAATTTGAGCATTCAATAAGCAAAACTAAATCGTAAAATAAAGTAGTATTCAAATTAGCATGCATTCAATTATAAGCAAAACTACATCATCTCTTGCGTCCGTACATCGTCGAATATTATCACTAATACACCTCGAATACTGTCATACATATAGCATCGCTAATACAGCTAGAACCGTGCGCCCGACGGGTATCGGCGCGGGCGGTGGACACCCAAAGGGAAGGAACCATCACAGGATCATAGCTCCAGTGAGATCCCTGAAGAACCTGCCAGGTATTGTCGAACCTGCCCTCCAACGCAACCATGTAGTGATGGACGTGCTCGTCCACCTCGCTGACACGGTGACGTACCACCTCCGCGGTGTCCGGAAGCCTCGGCACCATCACTGGCCCACGCGAACGCCACCAAACAAGGATCGGGTCAACGACGGGCTGGCTCCTCACCAACCTACGCCTCCCGGAAGGTAGCACCTCCCAATACCAGCCCGGCGGAGCCCGGCGGAGCCCGGCGGAGCCCAGTCCCGGACATGGCCCCTCTGATCAAGCCGGCCTCCTCCGCCGAGTCGACGACGAGGATGCGGGATAGGCATCGTCGACGTCGATGCGGGAATAATTGCTTGAACTAAAAAAATAAACTAGTTCTATTAATTTTCTTGCTAAAAATAAACTACTCTATAGTAAAATAAAGTAGTTTTATTAAATCAACTAGTTCAACTACTAAGCAATTACTATAAATAAAATAAAGTAGTACTTACTAAAAATAAACTACTTATATATATAGTAAAATAAAGTAGTTTTATTAAATCAACTAGTTCAACTACTAAGCACTTACTATAAATAAAATAAAGTAGTACTTACTAAAAATAAACTTCTTCTATATAGTAAAATAAAGTAGTTTTATTAAATCAACTAGTTCAACTACTAAGCACTTACTATAAATAAAATAAAGTAGTATTTACTAAAAATAAACTACTTCTATAGTAAAATAAAGTAGGTTTATTAAATCAACTAGTTCAACTACTAAGCACTTACTAAAAATAAACTTGTTTAACTAGTTCTATTATTTATCCCCCCCCCCTCATCTTGAAGTTATCAGGGAGGGGGTATATCGACAACGACATGCCCGATAAAAAATAAGAAGAGGAAGAAGAATAAAAAAAGAGGAGAAGAAGAAAGGAATAGAGCAGAAGATCGAAGAAAAAAAAGAAGAAAAAAAAAGAGGAGAAGAAGAAAGGAATAGAGGAGACTCTATTCCTTTCTTCTTCTCCTCTTTTTCTTCTTCTTTTTTCCTCTTCTTATTTATTTCTCCACTTCTTCCTCTCCTCTTCTTCTCCTTCTTCTTCTCCTTCTTCCTCTTCTTATTTTCCTTTTTCCTCTCCTTCTTTTTCTACTTCTTCCTTCTTCCTCTTTTCTTCCTTTTCATTATTTTACTTTTTCCTCTCCGATCCACTAACCTAGAATGTACTATCCTAAAATGCACTAACAATAGAACTCATAACCTAAAATGCACTAAATCAACTAACCTTAAATGTAACTTTTGCAAGATTTTTTTTTCTAAATATGCACATATATATATATATATGAACATATATATACATAAATTGACAAAAAACATCTAATTCAACTAATCTAACTAATTTTATTAAACACTTAATAGCATATATACATGGAAAAAATACATATATGAAAAAAGCGAAAAAAAGAATGACGGGGCGGCGGCGGCTCACAGCGGGGCTGGCCGGCGAGGGAGACGGCGGGGGCGGTGACAGCGTCGACGATGGCGACGGTTGGGGCGGCGGACGGCGTCGGCGTGCAGAGGATCCGGGCGGGCGCACGGAGCAAGGCACGGGCGACGGCGACGGCGTTGGCGGCGGACGGTGACGGCGTGGGCGGCGGACGGCGTCGACGTGGGCTCCGGGGCGGGGGCGACGGCGACGGCGGGGGCGGCGGACGGCGTCGGCGTGGGCTCCAGGGCGGGGGCGACGGCGTCCGGTAGCCTGGCGGCGTCCTCTCCACGCGCGTCGTCGGGGGCGAACTGCAAGATGCAAACCAAAATTGTCACAAGTGTGCCTTATATACATGAAGCTTTAGTCCCGGTTCTTGTCACGGACCGGGACCAATGCCCCTCTTTGGTCCCGGTTGGTGCCACCAACCGTACCAAAGGCCTCTTTTCAGCAGCCCAAAGGACGGGAAACAGAGACCTTTGGTCCCGGTTGGTGGCACCAACCGGGACCAAAGAGGGGCATTGGTCCCGGTTGGTGCTAAGAACCGGTACCAATGCCGTCCATTAGTCCCGGTTGGTGGGACCAACCGGGACCAAAGGTCGTGAGCTGGAACTGGCGCAGTGCGGTGCTATGTTTAGTCCCACCTCGCTAGCCGAGAGGGGCTCGAAGTGGTTTATAAGCCCTGCCGAACCAACCACTTCGAGCTCCTCTCTACTTCAGGCTTACAGGCCTAAATCCACTCTCTGTGCCTGTGGGCCTATTGGGCCTACTGCGGGCCTGCATCCTGGCCCTAGTAGTGGGTTTCTAGTCATAGGCAGGCCCTGGTGGCCCAGTAGCTGGCACTTTTTTTAATTTTTTCCATTTTTGCTTTCTTTTTTGTTTTATTTATTTTATTTTATTTCTTCTCACAGCAAAATACTTACTAGTTTTTCAGTTATTCTTTTTGATTTTAGGTAATAAAAATTATAAACTTTCTGTTAGTGCCATTATTTTTTTCGAGTTTTTTTGCTTTCTTTTTTGTTTTATTTATTTTATTTTGTTTCTACTTACAGCAAATACTTACTAGTTTTTCAGTTATTCTTTTTAGTTTTAGGTAATAAAAATTATAAATTTTCTGTTAGTGCCATTAATTTTCCAATTTTAGTTTCTAACAAAAGAAATCTTTATGACAATTCTTTTTGCTATTAAAGTTTCTAAAAAAAAGTTCTTTATGAAAATTCTTTTTGCTTTTAATGTTTTGACCCAAAAAATACTTTGATAATTTTAGTTGCATAAATTCTATATAATTTTAGTTTCAATAATACTAGAGGTTTATAAAAGCTAAGCAACGTGCAGGTGAGCATTGCGCCTCTCTTTTATTTTTATAACTTATTACAATTCCGGACTTCTTGTGTGTTCAAAATGCAACATTCAAAGCGACATCATAAATTTTCAACCCTTTCTGTCTTCGTTTGTTATTTTTCATGCATTTACTTATTTTTTTTGAGCTATAAGACCCTGAAATTGAAAAGCATTTCAAATGAACTACGAAAAGGTTGAAAGTTGGCATGGTATCATCATTTCACCCACATAGCATGTGCTGAAAAGTTGAGAGGGTTACGTAAAAAACTGGATGCACTTCATGTACAAAATGGACAATCTCTTTTGAGATATCAGGGTTTCATACGGAAACTCGTCTGTTACAACAGGCATTTCAAACGAACTACGAAAAGGTTGAAACTTGGCATGGTATCATCATTTCACCCACATAGCATGTGCTGAAAAGTTGAGAGGGTTACGTCAAAAACTGGATGCACTTTGTGTACAAAACGGACAATCTCTTTCGAGATATCAGGGTTTCATACGGAAACTCGTCTGTTACAACAGGAATTTCAAATGAACTACGAAAAGGTTGAAAGTTGGCATGGTATCATCATAATAGTTGTGGAGAGAAAGTCTCCACTTTTTCTTCGCTTGTGTCCATTGCTTATTGCGCCGTAACCATGGATAATCTTCATCGTTTATCAGGATGCTTGGGTCAGCCTTGACTTTGAAGGGAGGAATTTCATGAAACTTGTCATAATCTTCGGACATGTCTGTCTTGCCCTCCACTCCCACGATGTCCCTTTTTCCTGAAAGAACTATGTGGTGCTTTGGCTCATCGTATTCGCTTCCTTATCTTTTCTTTTTCTCGGTTTGGTAGACATGTCCTTCACATAGATAACCTGTGCCATATCATTGGCTACACTAGTAGAAAAAGGAGCTTTCATTCGGGCCTGGCCAGCCCATTAGTCTCGGTTCTGCCATGAACCGGGACCAATGGAGGCATTTGTCCCGGTTCGTGAGCCCAGGGGGCCGGCCAGGGCCTCGTGGGCATTGGTCCCGATTCGTCTGGGCCCATTTGTCCCGGCTCTTGGCATGAACCGGGACCAATGGGCCTTGCTCCTGGCCCACAACCATTGGTCCCGGTTCGTGGCAGGAACCGGGACAGAAGGATGGCCTTTAGTCCCGGTTCCAGCCACGAACCGGGACAAATGAGTTGCCTATATATACCCCATCGCCGGCGAGCAGAGCACTCCATAGTGCTCTGTTTTTTGCTGGCCGGCGAGGAAGGGCATTTGGGTGCTCTAGCTCACCTCTTATGCATGTGAGGTGTTCCATGAAATGCCCGAGGCACACTAGTTAAGCTTTCTCCTCTCGAAGCTCGACCTCCGAGCTCCATTTTTCCGAGATTTGTCTAGGTTTAGCGGTCCGTCACGCCCCGTTTTCGTCTTCACCGCCGTCGATCGCCCGCGCCGATCTCGTCGCCGACACCACCGTGGTGAGCCTCTTCTTCTTATCTTCTTTCAGAAAGAAAAAAATCTTACTTTAGATAGATACTTGTCTAATTTTCTTACTTTTGACACACATAATTATATATAATGCACGCAGATGAACCGGCAATGGTTGTACGGTGACAGACACACCTCCGAGTACATTAAGGGCATGCATAATTTTCTCGAAGTGGCTGAGGCAAACAAGCAGAATGGTTTTATGTGTTGTCCATGCCCTAATTGTGGGAATACAAGGTCTTACTCTGATAAGAAAATCCTTCACACCCACCTGCTTTATAAGGGTTTCATGCCACACAATAATGTTTGGACGAAGCACGGAGAAATAGGGGTTATGATGGAAGACATCGAAGAAGAAGAGGACGATGACAACTATGTGCCCCCTGAATACGGTGATGCTGCAACAGGGGAAGCTGAAGATTAAGAGGAAGCTGAAGATCAAGAGGAACCAGACGATATGCCCGATGATGATCTCCGCCGGGTCATTGTTGATGCAAGGGAAAACTGCGAAAGTGAAAAGGAGAAGCTGAAGTTCGATCGCATGTTAGAGGATCACAAAAAAGGGTTGTACCCCAATTGCAAAGATGGCAACACAAAGCTCGGTACCGTACTGGAATTGCTGCAGTGGAAGGCAGAGAATGTTGTGCCTGACAAAGGATTTATGAAGCTACTGAAAATATTGAAGAAGAAGCTTCCAAAGGATAACGAATTGCCCGACAGTACGTACGCAGCAAAGAAGGTCGTATGCCCTCTAGGATTGGAGGTGGAGAAGATACATGCATGCCCTAATGACTGCATCCTCTACCGCGGTGCGTACAAGGATTTGAACGCATGCCCGGTATGCGGTGCATTGTGGTATAAGATCAGACGAGATGACCCTGGTGATGTTGAGGGCGATCCCCGCAGGAAGAGGGTTCCTGCGAAGGTGATGTGGTATGCTCCTATAATACCATGGTTGAAACGACTATTCAGAAACAAAGACCATGCCAAGTTGATGAGATCGCACAGTGAGGAACGTAAGAAAGACGGGAAGTTGAGAGCACCCGCTGACGGGTCGCAGTGGAGAAAAATCGAGAGAAAGTACTGGGCTCAGTTTGCAAGTGACCCAAGGAACGTATGGTTTGCTTTAAGCGCGGATGGCATTAATCCTTTCGGGGAGCAGAGCAGCAATCACAGCACCTGGCCCATGACTCTATGTATGTATAACCTTCCTCCTTGGATGTGCATGAAGCGGAAGTTCATTATGATGCCAATTCTCATCCAAGGCCCTAAGCAACCCGGCAACGACATTGATGTGTACCTAAGGCCATTAGTTGAAGAACTCTTACAGCTGTGGAATGGAATAGGTGTACGTGCGTGGGATGAGCACATGGGGGAAGAATTTGACCTAAAGGCGTTGCTGTTCGTGACCATCAATGATTGGCCCGCTCTCAGTAACCTTTCAGGACAGACAAACAAGGGATACCACGCATGCACGCACTGTTTAGCTGACACCGAAAGTATATACCTGGACAGATGCAGGAAGAATGTGTACCTGGGCCATCGTCGATTTCTCCCGACCAACCATCAATGTCGAAAGAAAGGCAAGCATTTCAAAGGCGAGGTAGATCACCGGAAGAAGCCCGCCATGCGTACCGGTGATCACGTACTTGCTATGGTCTCTGATTTACATGTAATATTTGGAAACGGTCCCGGCGGACTAGCTGTTCCGAATGACGCTGAGGGACGCGCACCCATGTGGAAGAAGAAATCTATATTTCGGGACCTACCCTACTGGAAAGACCTAGAGGTACGCTCTTCAATCGACGTGATGCACGTGACAAAAACCTTTGCGTGAACCTATTAGGCTTCTTGGTCGTGTATGGGAAGACAAAAGATACACCTGACGCACGGGAGGACCTGCAACGTTTGCACGAAAAAGACGACATGCCTCCACAGCAGTATGAAGGTCCTGCCAGCTACGCTCTTACCAAAGAAGAGAAGGAAATCTTTTTTGAATGCCTGCTCGGTATGAAAGTCCCGACTGGCTTCTCGTCGGATATAAAGGGAATAATAAATATTCCAGAGAAAAAGTTCCAGAACCTAAAGTCTCATGACTGCCACGTGATTATGACGCAACTGCTTCCGGTTGCATTGACGGGGCTTCTACCGGAAAATGTCCGATTAGCCATTGTGAAGCTATGTGCATTCCTCAAAGCAATCTCCCAGAAGGTGATCGATCCAGAAATCATACAAAGGCTAAGGAGTGATGTGGCGCAATGTCTTGTCAGTTTTGAGCTGGTGTTCCCACCATCCTTCTTCAATATCATGACGCACGTCCTAGTTCATCTAGTCGACGAGATTGTCATTCTGGGCCCCGTATTTCTACACAATATGTTCCCCTTTGAGAGGTTCATGGGAGTCCTAAAGAAATATGTCTGTAACCGTGCTAGGCCAGAAGGAAGCATCTCCATGGGCCACCAAACAGAGGATGTCATTGGGTTTTGTGTTGACTTCATTCCTGGCCTTAAGAAGATAGGTCTCCCTAAATCGCGGTATGATGGGAGACTGACTGGAAAAGGCACGCTAGGAGCGGACTCAATAATATGCAGGGACGGGCATTCTTGGTCTCAAGCACACTACACAGTTCTACAGAACTCTACCTTGGTGACCCCGTATGTCGATGAACACAAGAACAGTCTGCGCTCCAAACACCCGGAGCAGTGTGACGACTGGATTACATGTGAACACATCAGGACTTTCAGCAGTTGGTTGGAAACACGTCTCAGAGGTGACAACACTGTTTGTGATGAGCTGTACTTGTTGTCCAGGGGACCATCTTCGACTGTATTGACTTACAAAGGATACGAGATAAATGGGAATACATTTTACACGATCGCCCAAGATCAAAAGAGCACCAACCAAAACAGCGGTGTCCGCTTTGATGCAGCAACCGAGAGGGGAAAGGACACATATTATGGTTACATAATGGACATATGGGAACTTGACTACGGACATGATTTTAAGGTCCCTTTGTTTAAGTGCAAATGGGTCAATCTGTCAGGAGGCGGGGTACAGGTAGACCCACAGTACGGAATGACAACAGTGGATCTGAACAATCTTGGGTACACTGATGAACCGTTCGTCCTAGCCAATGATGTGGCACAGATTATCTATGTGAAGGACATGTCTACCAAACCGAGAAAAAGAAAAGATAAGGAAGCGAATACATCATACGATGAGCCAAAGCGCCACATAGTTCTTTCAGGAAAAAGGGACATCGTGGGAGTGGAGGGCAAGACAGACATGTCCGAAGATTATGACAAGTTTCATGAAATTCCTCCCTTCAAAGTCAAGGCTGACCCAAGCATCCTGATAAACGATGAAGATTATCCATGGTTATGGCGCAATAAGCAAAGCACACAAGCGAAAAAAAGTGAAGACTTTCTCTCCACAACTATTATGATGATACCATGCCAACTTTCAACCTTTTCGTAGTTTATTTGAAATGCCTGTTATAACAGACGAGTTTCCGTATGAAATCCTGATACTTCGAAATAGATTGTCCGTTTTGTACACGAAGTGCATCTAGTTTTTGCCGTAACCCTCTCAACTTTCTTGCACATGCTATGTGGGTGAAATGATGATACAATGCCAATTTTCAACCTTTTCGGAGTTCATTTGAAATGCTTCTCAATTTCTGGGTCTTCTAGCTCAAAAAAGCAGTAAATGCATGAAAAATAACAAATGAAGTCAGAAAGGGTTGAAAATTGATGATGTTGCTTTGAATGGTGCATTTTGAACACACAAGAAGTCTGGAGTTCAAATAAGTTCAAAAAAATGAAATCCCTTTGTAACAGATGAGCTTTCGTCCGAAACTCGGATACTTCGAAAGAGATTGTCCTTTGTACACGAAGTGCATCTAGTTTTTGCCGTAACCCTCTCAACTTTCTTGCACATGCTATGTGGGTGAAATGATGATACCATGCCAATTTTCAACCTTTTCGGAGTTCATTTGAAATGCTTTTCAATTTCCTGGTCTTATAGCTCAAGAAAGCAGTAAATGCATGAAAAATAATAAAATGCATAAAACTATAATATTTGTTATGATCAACTAAATAACTAAAATCAATTAAAATATTCTGTTATGATGAACTAAAATAAAACTATAATATTCTGCAATAGCAAAAAGAATCAACTAAAAAGCTTTTATAAAACTATAATAGCAAAAGGAATCAACTAAAAAGCTTATATAAACCTCTAGTATTTTTGAAACTAAAATTATATAAAATTTATGCAACTTATATTAACAAAGTATTTTTTATTCAAAAATAGCAAAATTAATAGCAAAAAAAATTAACAAAATCTGGTTTTGATTAAAACATATATTTAAAATAACCTAAAATTACCAAATTGAGTATAATGATAAAACATATTAATATTAAATAGCAGGAAATGGAATCACTCAAAAATCTATTTTTACATTAACCTAAAATTCAAATTTTAAAACTAATGGCACTAACAGAAAGTTTATAATTTTTGTGACCTAAAAGCAAAAAAGAAATCACTAAAAAACTATAAGTATTTAGTTTTAAGTAGAAATAAAAAAATAAAAATAAAAAAATGCCACCTACTGGACCTCCACGGCCTGAATACGACTAGAAACCCTACAATGGGCCAGGATTCAGGCCCGCAGAAGGGCCAATAGGCCCAACAGGCATGGCAAAGTAGAGATTAGGCCCGTAAGCCTCCAATAGAGAGGAGCTCGAGAGGAGCTCGAGAGGGTGGCGGCAGCAAAGCTTATAGACCACTCCGAGCACCTCCCAACTAGCGAGGTGGGACTAAACTTCCCACCGCACCGTGCCAGCACAAGGCCTATGGTCCCGGTTCGTGGCACCAACCGGTACCAATGCCCACCTATGGTCCCGGTTCTTGCCACCAACCGGGACCATAGGCCTCAGTTTCCCGACCTTTGGGCTGCCGAAAAGAGACCTTTGGTCCCGGTTCGTGGCACCAACCGGGACCATAGGTGGGCATTGGTACCGGTTGGTGCCACGAACCGGTACCATTGGTTTTGCTACATAACGTAGCACTTGTGAAAATTTCGCCAACTCCTCCCATTCCCCCGACGCCGCCAGGCCGTTCCTCGTTGTCGTCGCCGTCGCCGCCCCGAGCCCCTGCCCCGACGCCGTCGCCCCGGCCCTGACCCGCCTTCGACGTCATCCTCGCCGTCGTCGTCACCGTCGCCGCCCCCGAGCCGCTCCTCCCGAGCCATCGCTGCACGCGTAACCCCTCCCCCACGAGCCCGCCGTCATCGTCCTCAGCCTCGTCGTCGTCCTCGTCACCGGCCTCGTCGCCGTCCTGCCTCGAGCCCCCAGTGAGCCCCTTCCCATCCCGATCCGTGCACTGCCGCGGCTGCCGCCGCCCCCCTGCGCCGCGCCGCCGCCCCTGTTTTTGTATTTATGGATGGATATGCATGTATATGGATGGATGTATGTGTATGTGTTCATAGTTTTTTTTTGTTCATAGTTTTATGTTCATAGCATTTTTAGGCTGTATAGTTTTATTTTTGTTCAATGTATATGGTTAGAAGAGGAGAGGAAAAATTGTGTTGCAAAAGTTACATTTAAGGTTAGTTGATTTAGTGCATTTTAGGTTATTAGTTCTACTATTAGTGCATTTAAAGTTAGTTTATTTTTAGTTGAACTAGTTGATTAATTAATAAAACTACTTTATTTTACTATATATAGAAGTAGTTTATTTTTAGTAAGTACTACTTTATTTTATTTATAGTAAGTGCTTAGTAGTTGAACTAGTTGATTTAATAAAACTACTTTTTTTTACTATATATAGAAGTAGTTTATTTTTAGTAAGTACTACTTTATTTTATTTATAGTAAGTGCTTAATTAGTAGTTGAACTAGTTGATTTAATAAAACTACTTTATTTTACTATAGAAGTAGTTTATTTTTAGCAAGAAAATTAATAGAACTAGTTTATTTTTTTAGTTCAAGCAATTATTCCCGCATCGACGTCGACGATGCCTATCCCGCATCCTCGTCGTCGACTCGGCGGAGGAGGCCGGCTTGATCAGAGGGGCCATGTCCGGGACTGGGCTCCGCCAGGCTGGTATTGGGAGGTGCTACCTTCCGGGGGCGAAGGTTGGTGAGGAGCCAGCCCGTCGTTGACCCGATCCTTGTTTGGTGGCGGTCGCGTGGGCCAGTGATGGTGCCTAGGCTTCCGGACACCGCTGAGGTGGTATGTCACCGTGTCAGCGAGGAGGACGAGCACGTCCGTCGCTACATGGTTGTGTTGGAGGGCAGGTTCGACAATACCTGGCAGGTTCTTCAGGGATCTCACTGGAGCTATGATTCTGTGATGGTTCCTTCCCTTTGGGTGTCTACCGCCCGCGCCGATACCCGTCGGGCGCTACGGTTCTAGCTGTACTAGCGATGCTATATATATGTATGATAGTATTCGAGGTGTATTAGTGATAATATTCGACGATGTACGGACGCATGGAGATGATTTAGTTTTTCTTATAATTGAATGTATCCTTATTTGAATACTACTTTATTTTGCGATTTGATTTTGCTTATTGAATGCTCAAATTGGAAAACTACTACTACTTTGAATGCTAAAATTGGAGAGCACTATGCAAGGCGTATGCATATGATTAGTTGATAGCTTATAGGGTTTTTGTTCTCACAGAAATCTAGGAGCCCCCGGCCCTCAATCATCCCCGCCGTCGTCCCCGTCACCGACCCCCTCTGACCTCGAGGTGAGACCAGCCAAATCCTCTTTTAGAAAGATAATTAAACGATATTTCAGGTTGACTTTAAGTCTGTCGAGTCTCCACCATATATGACAGGACGAAGAATCCCGACTGTTGTCGTGGGGGTAGCTTCTCCTTCGTTCCCGTGTGCTAGACAATTTGGTGTAATGCACTCGGGAACGAAAGGAGGAGCTGCCATCACCGACGGTCGCAAATGTCAGAGAGGAATCAGTAAGGGAGAGTTCCACCATATATATATATGAGAGGACAAAGAATCCCGACTGTTGTCGTGGGGGTCGCTTCTATTTCGTTCTCGTGTGCTAGACATTTTGGTGTAATGCACTCGGGGACAAATGGAGGAGCGACCATCATCAACGGTCGAATGTATACACCACGTGAGCTGAGAGTTTTCAAGAAAAGACTCGACAAACCGATAGTCAACCCGTGATGAATAATAATGATCTAATTTAGTTTTTGTAGTACATATATTTAATTGTACAAGTTTAATCTTTGAATTATGAACGTAGGAAATGTCGTCATCGGACGACGAAAGTCTCCCGGGGGAGTGCGGCTGGTGCCACGATGATCGAGGTTTGTGCGACAGGCCTCACCTGGACGATGATCGGCGCTTCAGCATTAAGCTCGAGGAGACCTTCGATGTTGAAACGGTATGCAACGGCGACAAGTGTTTTTTTCGTAATTAAGCATGACTTCAACTATTTCAATGTGTAATTTTCATCTTTTACAATTCGAGTATAGCTTATCCCATGCCATGCAAGACGCTATGTCTTGGAGAGGATGGATTTTGAAGACCATGAAAATTTTGAAACGAAGAAAATTCACCTAAGGACCCATCATGATGTGGATTTTGAAGTAAATCTGTATAATGCTGAGAGCGTAACCCATTTTGGTTGCAAAAATTGGGAAGCATTTTGCAAGATGTATGGTTTTGATTAGGGTATCCTTGTCACCATGGATCTTGGTGATCCTCACATCGACCAAAACAATATGGACATTTGGGTCCTTGTTGATACGCCTCCAGTTCTACCGCTATGTGAGTTTCTCAAACATAGTTAATTATTAACTAATTTATATTGTTTATTTCAAAATAGTTGACAGCTTATTTCCATTGAGAGCTTATTTTGATTGTTCAAACAATGTGCGGAACATGGTAGACAAAACCCACTACACCGATGGCTCCGAGTTAACTTATCAGGAGAAAAATCATCTGGTCAGATTTTGTACTGATCTTGAGAATTACAATATCTACAATCAAACTCCTCAACATTATGGTCAATACGTGCCACTAGTGCACGTGTTGAACTACGGTAACTACCATGGAGATACCCTGGTAAGATTTTTTACTATTATGACATCCGTGCATCTTTTGCATACTTCTAAAAGTAGTACATCATTGCTAACTATGAAGTTATTACTATGTTTTTCAACAGAGAATCCCAGAGGATTGTGTGCCTCATTTGATGTATCAGAATGGCAGCCTTCGTGTTTTGAACATATATCCAGGTCATCCTACGAATCTCAACTGTCCATACCGGATTTCTAAAAGAAGTGGAGACATGCTAATCAGAGAATGGAAAAAATGTATGGACAGTCGTAAGGAGGTTCTTGGAAGCAAAAGGAAGCGCCGCGCAAGAATTGGAGACAGGATGATCTCCATTCTCCATAATGGAGAGTCAGGGTCTATATTGTTTTATGCTATTTTACCTTAAATAGGGTATTTAGGTCCTGCGTAATACTGATGATCATGTGCTAAGAACAATTAAGTAGGGTTGGTTCGATGACTATGAGGATGATGATCGTATGACTTGTTATTAATAACGAGTAGAAGTTGTATGACGATGATTAGTATGACTTGTTATTATGATGACGCATGATGCGAGCATGAAGAGTTATTATATATCTGTGGGTGAAATGGACATGGATTGGATTGAAGTGAAGGCCACATGCATGTGGTGCATGTCGAAAGTAGTACAATCCAAACTTGATCAAGTTAGGATTAGTATTACTTTCGACATGCACCACATGTTGCCTCACTTCAATCTAAGTCATGTTTAGGCATAGCAGTAGCAGTAGCACGGAGATAAGAGAGGACACATCTCTCTATTAGCTACCTATAACAACCTAAATTAACCCCCAAAACCCCTAAACCACCTCCTTTCAAAAAAAAAACCAGCCCCTGAAATGCTGACGCGTGGAAGCTTATTGGTCCCGGTTGGTGCTACCAACCGGGACCAAAGGCCCTCCTGCCTGGGCTCGCCGGAGCGGCCACGTGGAGGTCCATCTGTCCCGGTTAGTATAAGAACCGGGACTAAAGTCCTAGGGCATTAGTAACGACCCTTTAGTCCCGGTTCCCCAACCGGGACAGATGGGCCTTATGAATCGGGACAAATGGCCCTTTTTCTACTAGTGCTAGGACGAACGGTTCGTCAGTGTACCCAAGATTGTTCAGATCCACTGTTGTCATTCGGTACTGTGGGTCTACCTGTACCCCGCATCCTGACAGATTGACCCATTAGCACTTAAACAAAGGGACCTTAAAATCATGTCCGTAGTCAAGTTCCCATATGTCCACTATGTAACCATAATATGTGTCCTGCCCCTCTTGGTTGCTGCATCAAAGCGGACACCGCTGTTTTGGTTGGTGCTCTTTTGATCTTGGGCGATCGTGTAAAATGTATTCCCATTATCTCGTATCCTTTGTAAGTCAATAGAGTCGAAGATGGTCCCCTGGACAACGAGTACAGCTCATCACAACCAGTGTTGTCACCTCTGAGACGTGTTTCCAACCAACTGCTGAAAGTCCTGATGTGTTCACGTGTAATCCAGTCGTCACACTGCTCCGGTGTTTGGAGCACAGACTGTTCTTGTGTTCATCGACATACGGGGTCATCAAGGTAGAGTTCTGTAGGACTGTGTAGTGTGCTTGAGACCAAGAATGCCCGTCCCTGCATATTATTGAGTCCCTTCCAAGCGTGCCTTTTCCAGTCAGTCTCCCCTCATACCGCGATTTAGGGAGACCTATCTTCTTAAGGCCAGGAATGAAGTCAACACAAAACCCAATGACATCCTCTGTTTGATGGCCCATGGAGATGCTTCCTTCTGGCCTAACGCGGTTACGGACATATTTCTTTAGGACTCCCATGAACCTCTCAAAGGGGTACATATTGTGTAGAAATACGGGGCCCAGAATGACAATCTCATCGACTAGATGAACTAGGACGTGCGTCATGATATTGAAGAAGGATGGTGGGAACACCAGCTCGAAACTGACAAGACATTGCGCCACATCACTCCTTAGCCTTTGTATGATTTCTGGATCGATCACCTTCTGAGAGATTGCTTTGAGGAATGCACATAGCTTCACAATGGCTAATCGGACGTTTTCCGGTAGAAGCCCCCTCAATGCAACCGGAAGCAGTTGCGTCATAATCACGTGGCAGTCATGAGACTTTAGGTTCTGGAACTTTTTCTCTGGAATATTTATTATTCCCTTTATATCCGACGAGAAGCCAGTCGGAACCTTCATACTGAGTAGGCATTCAAAAAAGATTTCCTTCTCTTCTTTGGTAAGAGCGTAGCTGGCAGGACCTTCATACTGCTGTGGAGGCATGTCGTCTTTTTCGTGCAAACGTTGCAGGTCCTCCCGTGCCTCAGGTGTATCTTTTGTCTTCCCATACACGCCGAAGAAGCCTAACAGGTTCACGCAAAGGTTCTTCATCACGTGCATCACGTCGATTGAAGAGCGTACCTCTAGCTCTTTCCAGTAGGGTAGGTCCCGAAATATAGATTTCTTCTTCCACATGGGTGCGCGTCCCTCAGCGTCATTCGGAACAGCTAGTCCCCCGGGACCCTTTCCAAAGATTACGTGTAAATCATTGACCATAGCAAGTACGTGATCACCGGTACACATGGCGGGCTTCTTCCAGTGATCTGCCTCGCCTTTGAAATGCTTGCCTTTCTTTCGACATTGATGGTTGGTCGAAAGAAATCGACGATTGGCCAGGTACACATTCTTCCTGCATTTGTCCAGGTATATACTTTCCGTGTCAGCTAAACAGTGCGTGCATGCGTGGTATCCCTTGTTTGTCTGTCTTGAAAGGTTACTGAGAGTGGGCCAATCGTTGATGGTTACAAACAGCAACGCGTGCAGGTTAAATTCCTCCTGTTTGTGATCATCCCACACACATACACTGTTTCCATTCCATAGCTGTAAAAGTTCTTCAACTAATGGCCTTAGGTACACATCAATGTCGTTGCCGGGTTGCTTAGGGCCTTGGATGAGAATTGGCATCATAATGAACTTCCGCTTCATGCACATCCAAGGAGGAAGGATATACATACATAGAGTCACGGGCCAGGTGCTGTGATTGCTGCTCTGCTCCCCGAAAGGATTAATGCCATCCGTGCTTAAACCAAACCATATGTTCCTTGGGTCACCTGCAAACACAGCCCAGTACTGTCTCTCTATTTTTCTCCACTTCGACCCGTCAGCGGGTGCTCTCAACTTCCCGTCTTTCTTACGGTCCTCACTGTGCCATCGCATCAACTTGGCATGCTCTTTGTTTCTGAACAGTCGTTTCAACCGTGGTATTATAGAAGCATACCACATCACCTTCGCAGGAACCCTCTTCCTGCGGGGCTAGCCGTCAACATCACCAGGGTCATCTCGTCTGATCTTATACCACAATGCACCGCATACTGGCATGCGTTCAAATCCTCGTACGCACCGCGGTAGAGGATGCAGTCATTAGGGCATGCATGTATCTTCTGCACCTCCAATCCTAGAGGGCATACGACCTTCTTTGCTGCGTACATACTGTCGGGCAATTCGTTATCCTTTGGAAGCTTCTTCTTCAATATTTTCAGTAGCTTCTCAAATCCTTTGTCAGACACAGCATTCTCTGCCTTCCACTGCAGCAATTCCAGTACGGTACCGAGCTTTGTGTTGCCATCTTCGCAATTGGGGTACAACCTTTTTTTGTGATCCTCTAACATGCGATCGAACTTCAGCTTCTCCTTTTGACTTTCGCATTGCGTCCTTGCATCGACAATGACCCGGCGGAGATCATCATCATCGGGCACATCGTCTGGTTCCTCTTGATCTTCAGCAGCTTCCTCCGTTGCAGCATCACCGTATTCAGGGGGCACATAGTTGTCATCGTCCTCTTCTTCTTCGCTGTCTTCCATCATAACCCCTATTTCTCCGTGCCTCGTCCAAACATTATAGTGTGGCATGAAACCCTTGTAAAGCAGGTGGGTGTGAAGGATTTTTCGTTCAGAGTAAGACTTTGTATTCCCACATTTAGGGCATGGACAACACATAAAACCATTCTGCTTGTTTGCCTCAGCCACTTCGAGAAAATTATGCACGCCCTTAATGTACTCGGAGGTGTGTCTGTCACCGTACATCCATTGCCGATTCATCTGCGTGCATTATATATAATGATGTGTGTTAAAAGTAAGAAAATTGGACAAGTATCTATCTAAAGTAAGAATTTTTTTCTTTCAGGAAGAAGATAAGAACAAGAGGCTCACCACGGTGGTGCCAGCGACGAGATCGGCGCGGACGATCGACGGCGGTGAAGACGGGGACGGGGCGTGACGGACCGCTAATATAAACCTAGACAAATCTCGGGAAAAATGGAGCTCGGAGGTCGAGCTTCGAGAGGAGAAAGCTTAACTAGTGTGGCTCGGGCATTTCATCGAACACCTCATGTGCATAGGAGGTGAGCTAGAGCACCCAAATGCCCTCCCCTCGCCGGGCAGAAAAAATAGAGCACTATGGAGTGCTCTGCCGCGGTGATGGGGTATATATAGGCAACTTATTTGTCCCGGTTCGTGGCTGGAACCGGGACTAAATCTCCCCCTTCTGTCCCGGTTCTAGTCACGAACCGGGACCAATGGTTGTGGGCCAGGAGCGCGGCCCATTGGTCCCGGTTCGTGCCAAGAACTGGGACAAATGGGTCAAGACGAACCGGGACCAATGCCCACGAGGCCCCGGCCGCCCCCCTGGGCTCATGAACCGGGACGAATGCTCCCCATGGGTCCCGGTTCGTGCAAAACCGGGACTAATGGGCTGGCCAGGCCCGAACCAAAGCCATGTTTTCTACTAGTGCACCACCACCCTCTAGGGGTGCCGGATGAACCCTCGACGCCACCAACAACCACCACTAACCGGATTTGAGAAGGAGACCCCAGATCCGCTGCCACCACGCCACAACATGTGCCCAGGCGAGCTACATGGTAACGAGAGCAAGGCGGCGCCGGCCGGGCTACCGTGACACCAGAGGGAGAGCGCTGAAGCCGGCCGGGCTACCGCCCCATGCCGCTGACATGCGAGCAGCCCTAGGCTGGCCCACATCTGCCAGGGAGGGAGACCGCCCCGCCGCCGCCCACGTCTCGAAGGCTTTTCCAAGGTGGCGCCCGCTGGCGATGGCAAGGGGTTGGAGGCGTTGCTGGCCGGCAACAGGGAGGGCTCTCCTGGGTCGACGGGGGGGGAGCGACACGTGAGTGGTTCCTTTGCTCGTTACTGAATCTAAATTAGTATTAATCACTTATTATCCATGAGGCGAAGTTAGACCAAAACAAATAGAACATGACACTACAGTGCAAATTCCTGGTGTCAAGCCGTTAATTATTCGCAGTCGCCGGCGACATTTTAGTGGCCCCTCATGACACTGGTAGAAAAAAGCCCTTTAGTCCCGGTTCGCAACAGCCTTTAGTCCCGGCTGTGCAACCGGGACTAAATATGCGCGACTAAAGACCCCCCCCCCCTTTAGTCGCGCCTCTTACGGACCGCGACTAAAGGCTTTAGTCCCGGTTCTTGTGGCTGACCGGGACTAAAGGCCCGTCCACGTGGGCGCCCGTGGTCCGTCGGGGCGGAGGACCTTTAGTCCCGGTTCTCGTGGCCAACCGGGACTAAAGGGCTCCTCCGCAGGTTTAGGGTTTTAGCCCCCCTAAACCTGGTTTCTTTTTAGTTTGGAGTGTTTTATTTCTTTTACATTATATTTTGTGTTTTATTTTAATTTTGATAAAGTTTCAGTACACATATTTTACGCTACTATATACATGCATATGAAATTTCAAACAAGAAGAATTCAAGAGGAATATATAATATATATTCAATCTCGGGTGACCATATACAACTTCGAACAAGTTTCCATACACAATTAGGATGGATGACCATATACAACTTCGTACAAGTTTCAATCTCGGGTATGCATATAAATTTCTTCGTCCTCGGTATAGTGTTCTCCTTTAGGATTGATGACTTCCCTCATGAAAAATCCTGCTAATTCTTCTTGAATTGGTCGGAAGCGAGCTTCTGGACTAAGCCTCCTCCGCAAGTTAAACGTCGCGTTCCGCACGCTATCTGATGCCTTCCGCTCAGTGGTGTGTCTCCGGATGTTCTCACAAACATAGTATCCACATAGATTGGTCCCCGATGGCTGCTTATCCACATTAACTAACCTTCTGAAATCTAGCTCATGTTTGAATTCACCGACAATTTCTTCTGAGAACCGTCTCCAAACCCTACAGGGCAAAGAAAATTAAATGAATAAGGGAGTTATTAGTTACTTGATATTAGGAAATGAACGAAAGAGACCGATCGATATAGAGCTCAAATGATTGAAAATAATTACTTTTGCAGCATTTTTCTCATGTCGGCCCAACGCTTTGGATCCGAATCCATAGAGTCCATGATTAGAACTCTGGAGGTGTGAAGTTCAATATTTAGCAGAACCCAGTGGAACCTGCGGACACGTTACATGCACAGTCATGCATAACTCATCGATTAGACATACCATGCATGGAGTAAACAAAAGAGAATGGGCACAAGAGAGAAACACTCACCCAAAATGGTAAGGAAATAGAATATGACTTTTGAGTTGATGCTTTCTAAGAAACTTGTACAGGTCTTTCTCCACGTCTTCGGGGTGATGTTGTAACACATGTCCATTAACGATATGTGGGTCAATGAACCCAACATCATGGATGTTTCTTATTTTGCATTCCCAAATCTTCAATCTGCATAATAGCGTACGCAACAATATAGTTAGGACAATATATATATATAGTGCAGGCAATGAAGAACGAGATGAGGTAGAAATAAATCACTTACAGAACATAGCAACTCAGCATAGATTTGTCGAGGTCGCGCAGATTGAACAGCTGGAACAATTCACTCATATGAACTTCTACAGAGTACCGTTTTGGTGTGATGCTCATCTGTAACATCCGCATAAACATATTCTTTGTCGGCCCATGTTATGAATTGCTTGTACCAACGTAGCAGATTTCGCATTTGTGGTGGTTGACTCTTTTCCCGCGCAGGCTCGACGAGAGGCCCATTCCGCACATATTGTAATGCTATCTCATATACTGGCGCATCCTCAAGGCCTAAGAAGGCACGAAGAGTCAAACCCATCTCGGACGCTTGTTTCATGGCACCCGCTACAGTCAATCCAAGTGCTGCCGCAGCTGCTATGATCTCGGGGTCCTCTTCCGGACCGGCTTTCACTATGAGCGGGGGGATCGATTGTTTCTTCTGCATCCCGAGCTGGTCAACTTGTTTCCCGCTTTTTTTACTTTCTTCTTTCTCCTCCTTCAATATTTTTGCTTGCCTACGAAGTTCATGTCCATAGTCGTCAGGCATATTCAGCTCGGCTTGGGACGGTGTCGTCAAAAAATCCTTAGCCCACTTCTTTTGCTTCTCAGTGAATACTTGCTTGGGCTCAGGCTCTTTTTTCTCCTTCATATCCGCCTTCCATTTCTCATAATCAGCAGACGCGGCCAATTCGGTTTCAGCTTCACTAAGTTCCCCAGGCCTTGGGAGGAGAGGCTTCAGTGATGGCTCCGGTACCCTTGTGGTCTTAGGTACATAAGGGTCTGGGTTAATAGTCCAGGAGCGGGTTTCCTTGCTGTACAGGGTAAAGCACTGCCGCTAGCTACCTTCGTGGAAACGTTCCCCACGGGATAATGCAGATCACATTCTTTCATCTCCTTTACATCATCCACGGGGTAGTGAGGCTCCGGTGCACGAATATCGATCATCGGTGCACTAGCACCAGGCGGGGCATCCGTGGAAGCCACGCTGCTTCTCCGCTGCTGGCTTCCGCGATCCGCTTCATGATCTTCGTGCAGCCCTGCAGCCGATTTTTCTTTCACTAGTTCATGCACGGTCTGCTTCAACTCATGGAGTTCCGATGCAAACTTCGTCATAAGATCTGCATCCCGGTCCGTCTTTCTCTTACGACTTCTGTAACAGTACCGGTCATTGTCCTGGGAAAACCCTACTTTCCACGGAACTTTGCCTTTGCCTCGTACACGTCCTCTGTGTTCATCATTCCCGAGGGCTGTTGTCAGTGCGTCTTTCTCTCTGTTGAACTTGATCAAGCCCTCTTGAGCTTGGGCCATTGCGTCAATAAGGGCTTGGGTGGGAGCAAACTGTCTCTGCCGGTGAACACACACCCCTGTCTCCGGGTCTAGCGACCCCCCATGCCCGTACCACCAGCTTTTGGCCCTTGGGTCCCATCCCTCTGTACCTAGAGGGATTCCTCGCACCCTCAGGTCCTCCTCCATCTTCTGCCACCTAGGCTCCGAAAGGCGGTATCCTCCTGGCCCCATAATATGATGGAACTTTTTCTTACTCGCATTATCCTTATTTTTTTCGATATTTCCTTGAAATGCTCCGATTGCTTTTGCCTCACAAATTCTGGCCAATCATCTTTCAGTTTCTCATGTTGTCCATTGAAATCCGGAGTCTTGCCCTTGTTGACATAGTCACGGGTTAAATTTTTCTTGAAGTTCCGGAATGCTTCGCCCATCTTCTGAAGAGCGAACTCTTTAACTAGCCTCCTCCTCTGACGTCCACCCGGAACCTCGTTACCGAATTCATCGACTTTGTTGTATTCCGGAGGTAGAATGAAATGTTCCATAAGCTTTCTCCAGCAATCCTTTTTCGTTCTCTTGTCGACAAAACTGAAACCAAGACGTGCCTTCTTTGGCTCCTTCCATTCCTGGACGGTGATCGGGACGTTGTCTCTAACAACGACTCCACATTGGTTGATAAACTTTGAGGTGTGCTGTAGGGGCTTGCCGGTTTCACTGACAAACTCAATGGCATATGTTTCTCCTGTTTTCATCGCCTTGGATTTGCCACGCTTTGTCGTACTCGATCCGGAGGGCTAAAAAAAGAAAGAGAGTCGCGCGCGTTAATACATATGTATTCACATTTCAGTAAGTTTGTATCACGAGAGGCTCTCAATGTATATATATACCTCGCCGGAGGTGGTTGCTACTTGCAATTCGAGATCGTCGGTTGTTGACGGTTGACCTCCGTCGACAATGTCCGTTCCTTCACCTTCTTGATCATCGACAATCTCTGTTCCACCGTCAAGGTTCAGATAAGAAGAGACTACATCCTCTTGTTGCTCATATTCTGAGCCCGGCACATAAGGAATCTCGTTGTTGATGATGCCCATTAAATAACGTTCAGCCTCCGGATCCCTAAGCGGCTCGGTTCTATCGTCCGCCATATGTCACTCCTGCATGTAGTAAAAATTCTTTAAGTATAAAGGAATTAAAAAATAAGATTAAGGGGACATAGAGGAGGAGGAATTAAAAAATAAGATTCTTTAAGTAAAAATTCTTTTTTTCTTCTTCTTCCTTTCTTCTTCCTCTTTCTTCTTTCTTTCTTCTTCTTCCTTTCTTCTTCCTCTTTCTTCTTCTTCCTTTTCCTTTCTTCTTCTTTCCTTTCTTCTTCTTCCTTTCTTCTTCTTCCTTTCTTCTTTCTTCTTCTTCTTCCTTCTTCTTCTTTCTTTCTTTCTTCTTCTTCTTCCTTTCTTCTTCTTTTTTCTTCTTCCTTTTTCTTTCTTCTTTCTTTTGTTTTCATTTGGTTTTCATTTTTTTCTTCTTCCTTTTTCTTTCTTGTTTTTTCTTCTTCCTTTTCTTTCTTCTTTCTTTTTTCTTCTTCCTTTTTCTTCTTTCTTCTTTTCTTCTTCCTTTGTTTTTCTTCTTCCTTTGTTTTTCTTCTTCCTTTTTCTTTCTTGTTTTTTCTTCTTCCTTTTCTTTCTTCTTTCTTTCTTCTTTCTTTTTTTCTTCTTCCTTTTTTTTTCTTCTTTCTTTTTTTTCTTCTTCCTTTCTTTTTCTTCTTCCTTTGTTTTTCTTCTTCCTATTTTTTTCTTCCTCCTTTGTTTTTCTTCTTTCTTTTTTTCTTCTTCCTTTGTTTTTCTTCCTCCTTTTTTTTGTTTTTTTGTTTTCTTTTGTTTTTTTCTTCTTCCTTTGTTTTTCTTCTGTTTTTTGTTTTCTTTTGTTTTTTTCTTCTGTTTGTTTTTCTTGTGTTTTCCTTTTTTTTCTTCTTCCTTTGTTTTTCTTCTGTTGTTTTCTTCCTTTTTCCTTTTTTCTTCCTTTTTCTTGTTTTTCTTCTGTTTTTCTTTTGTTTTCTTGTTCCTTCTTTCTTCTTCTTCCTTTTTCCTTTTTCTTTCTTCTTCTTCTTCCTTCTTCTTCTTCTGCCGGCGCGCGGAGGACGGCGGGCAGGGCCGGCGGGCGGCGGGCGGCAGGGCGGCGGGCGGCAGGGCGTCGGGCGGCGGGCGGCGGGCCGGCAAGGGCGCAGGGCACGGGCGGCGGGCAAGGGCGGCAGGGCGTCGGGCGGAGGCGGCGCTCACTGGGGACGGGGACGGCGGCGCGCAGGGCTTCGGCGTCGGCGTCGGCGTCGGGGCAGGGCTTCGGCGTCGATCGGCGTCGGGGCAGCGCTTCGGCGTCGAGAGAGAGGAGAATGGGAAGTGGCGAAACTGCTAAGTGCAGTATTTATAGACGCACCTTTAGTCGCGGTTGGGGAGGCGGACCGCGACTAAAGGTACCCTTTAGTCGCGGTCCGCCTCCCCAACCGGGACTAAAGGGTTTTGGCGCCGCTTTCGCTCCCGCGCAGAAAGACCCTTTAGTCGCGGTTGGCGCAACAACCGCGACTAAAGGGTACCCTTTAGTCGCGGTCCGCCTCCCCAACCGGGACTAAAGGGTCTGTGCTGGAACTGGCGCGGTGCGGTGGGATGTTTAGTCCCACCTCGCTAGCCGAGAGGCTTCGACAGTGGTTTATAAGCGCGGCTGCGCTCACCACTTCGAGCTCCTCTCAAATGCAGGCTTACGGGCCTATTCTGTCACTGTGTGCCTGTGGGCCTACTGGGCCTTCTGCGGGCCTGAATCCTGGCCCATTAATGGGTTTCTAGTCGTATTCAGGCCGTGGTGGCCCAGTAGGTGGCATATTTTTTATTTTTTGCCTGTTTTTTGTTTTATTTATTTTGTTTTGTTTTTCTTCTTTTTTTCTTCCTTTTTTCCTTTTCCTTTTTCTTCTGTTTTTTTCTTCTGTTTGTTTTTTCTTCTGTTTTTTCTTATGTTTTTCTTCTGTTTGTTTTTTCCTTCTGTTTTTTCTTCCTTTTTCCTTCTTTCTTTTTGCTTTATTTATTTTGTTTTGTTTTTCTTCTTTTTTTTCTTCCTTTTTTCCTTTTTCCTTTTTTCTTCTGTTTTTTTTCTTCTGTTTTTTCTTATGTTTTCTTCTGTTTGTTTTTTTCTTCTGTTTTTTTCTTCCTTTTTCCTTCTTTCTTTTTTGCTTTATTTATTTTGTTTTGTTTTTCTTCTTTTTTTCTTCCTTTTTTCCTTTTTCCTTTTTTCTTCTGTTTTTCTTCTGTTTGTTTTTTTCTTCTTTTTTTCTTATGTTTTTCTTCTGTTTGTTTTTTTCTTCTGTTTTTTTCTTCTGTTTTTCTTCCTTTTTCCTTCTTTCTTCTTCTCCGTTTTCCTTTTAAAATCAGAAAAATAAAACTAATTCATTTTAAAATCTTAAAAATACAATTATATATCAAAAAAATTAGAAAAATAAAACTAATTCATTTTAAAATCCCTTGAAGGTTTGACAAAAGGTTTGATACATCATTCAGTTCATCGACCAAATACAAAGTTTGGTACAATAAATTATTACACATCAATTCTTCCCTTGTGTCCCTGCTTGCTTACGATTGTGCCGTATCCATGGAGCATCCTCATCATTTAACTTAATGCTTGGGTCAGTGTTCACTTTGAAGGGCGGAATTTCACCAAACATATTATAATCTTCTGACATGTCTGTCTTGTCCTCCACTCCCACGATGTTTCTTTTCCCTGAAAGAACAATGTGGCGCTTTGGATCATCGCATGATGTACTGATCGTTTTCTTATCTTTCCGTTTCCTCGGTTTGCTACTCATGTCCTTCAAATAAAAAACCTGAGCGACATCTTTGGCAAGGACGAATGGTTCGTCAAGGTAACCAAGATTGTTGAAATCCACCATTGTCATTCCGTATTGCTCGTCCACCTTTACCCCACCTCCTGTTAGCTTGAACCATTTGCACCGGAACAAAGGGACCTTAAAGGAGGGTCCATAGTCAAGTTCCCATATCTCCTCTATGTAACCATAATATGTGACCTTTTGCCCATTCTCGGTTGCTGCATCAAAGCGGACACCACTGTTTTGGTTGGTGCTCTTTTTATCTTGGGCGATGGTGTAAAATGTATTCCCATTTATCTCGTACCCTTGGAAAGTCGTTATAGTCGAAGATGGTTTCTTGGCCAACATGTACAGCTGATCTCCAACATCATTGTCATTCATTAAATGTTTTCGCAACCAACTGCCGAAAGTCTCCATGTGGGCCTTTCTAATCCAGGATTCAGGCTTCCCCGGGTTGTCCGAGCGTAAAATATTCTTGTGTTGCTCGAAGTACGGAGCCACCAAGCTGGAATTTTGCAGAACTGTGTGGTGTGCTTCAGTCATAGAATGACCGTCCATACATATCGTGGATTCCCTTCCGATCTTGCCTTTTCCACTTAGTCTCCCCTCGTGCCGCGATTGAGGAATACCAATCGGCTTAAGGTCAGGAACATAGTCAATACAGAACTCAATTACCTCCTCATTTCCATAGCCCTTGACGATGCTTCCTTCTGGCCTAGCACGGTTACGAACATATTTCTTTAATACTCCCATGAACCTCTCAAAGGGGAACATATTGTGTAGAAATACAGGACCGAGAATGGAAATCTCTTCGACTAGGTGGACCAGGAGGTGCGTCATAATATCGAAGAAGGATGGTGGGAACACCAACTCGAAACTGACAAGGCATTGGACCACATCGTTCTGTAACCGTGGTAGATCTTCTGGATTGATTACCTTCTGAGAGATTGCATTGAGGAATGCACATAGCTTCACAATGGCTACTCGAACATTTTCCGGTAGGAGCCCCCTCAAAGCAATCGGAAGCAATTGCGTCATAATCACGTGGCAGTCGTGAGACTTCAGGTTTTGGAACTTTTTCTCCGCCATGTTTATTATTCCCTTTATATTCGACGAGAAGCCAGACGGGACCTTCATACTGCTCAGGCATTCAAAAAAAATGACCTTCTCTTCTTTGGTAAGAGCGTAGCTGGCACGACCTTGAAACCATTCCGGATGCCGGTCATCTGGGTCTTTCAAAAGTTGCTGGTCCTGCCGTGCTTCCTTTGTATCATTTGTCTTCCCATACACGCCCAAGAAGCTTAGCAGGTTCACGCAAATATTCTTCGTAACATGCATCACGTCGATTGCAGAGCGGACATCTAGGACTTTCCAATATTCTAGCTCCCAAAATATAGATTTCTTCTTCCACATGGGTGCGTGCCCGTCAACTCCCCGCGGAACTGATTGTCCGCCAGGACCCTTTCCAAAGATGACTTTCAAATCCTTGACCATATCAAATATCTCAGCACCAGTACGTTCCGCAGGCTTCGGCCGGTGATCTGCCTTGCCGTTGAAATGCTTGCCTTTCTTTCTTACGTTATGATTTCGGGGAAGAAATCGACGATGACCCAGGTACACGTTCTTCTTACAATTAACCAAACGTACACTTTCAGTCTCATGTAAGCAGTGCGTGCATGCATTGTATCCCTTATTTGTCTGTCCCGAAAGGTTACTGAGAGCAGGCCAATCGTTGATGGTTACAAAAAGCAACGCTCGTAGGTCAAATTCCTCTCCTTTGTGCTCATCCCAGACACGTACACCAGGTCTGGCCCACAACTGTAAAAGTTCTTCAACTAATGGCCTTAGGTACACATCGATGTCGTTGCCGGGTTGCTTAGGGCCTTGGATGAGAATTGGCATCATAATGAACTTCCGCTTCATGCACAACCAAGGAGGAAGGTTGTAGATGCATAGAGTCACGGGCCAGGTGCTATGGCTGGAGCTCTGCTCGCCAAAAGGATTAATGCCATCAGTATTTAGACCAAATCTTATGTTCCTTGCGTCAGCTGCAAAATCTTTGAACACTCTGTCGATCTTTCTCCATTGCGTTCCATCAGCGGTGTGTCTCAACTCCCCGTCGGACTTACGGTCCTCTTTGTGCCATCGCAACGACTTGGCATGCTTTTTGTTCATGAACAGACGTTTCAACCGTGGTATTATAGGAGCATACCACATCACCTTGGCGGGAACCCTCTTCCTGGGTTTCTCGCCCTCAACATCGTCACCAGGGTCATCGCCTCTGATCTTATAACGCAATGCAGTGCATACAGGGCATTCATTCAAATTCTCGTATTCACCGCGGTAGAGGATGCAGTCGTTAATGCATGCATGTATCTTCAGAACCTCTAAACCTAGAGGGCAGACAGCCTTCTTTGCTTCGTACGTACTGGCGGGCAACTCGTTATTCTTCGGGAACATATTCTTCAACATTTTCAGCAAATTTTCAAATGATGAGTCACCTACACCTTCCTGTGCCTTCCATTTTAGCAAATCCAGTGTGCAGCCCAGCTTTTTCAGACTATTATCGCATCCTGGATACAACGACTTTTTGTGATCCTCTAACATGCGATCCAAATTCTCCCTATCCTTGTCAGTTTCGCAGCGTCTCCGTGCATCAGCAATGGTCCGACCAAGATCATCAGCGGGCTCATCATGTGCCTCTTCTTCACCTTCACCTAACCCTTCCCCACCTTCAGCATCATCCTCCATGAAAGTATCACCGAAATGATCATGATAGTTGCCATCGATATCATCCCCTTCTTCATCTTCTTCCATTCTAACCCCTCTTTCTCCATGCTTGGTCCAACAATTATAGCTTCGCATGAAACCGTGCCGAAGCAGGTGCATGTGAACGTCTCTTGAGGAGGAGTAACCCTTCTGATTCTTACAGACAGCACATGGACAGATAATAAAACCTTGCTGCTTGTTCGCATTTGCCACTACGAGGAAATCTTTCAAACCCGTAGTGAACTCGCCGGAGAGTCGGGGACCATACATCCATTGTCGATTCATCTGCATTATTATTATAGAAAGTATATAATTAACCATCATGCATTTGTTAAACTAACTAGCTAGAAATAATACAAATTAAACAATGAACTACACACATGCATATTTTATCAATGACACATGAAAGGTTCAAGTTGCTAACCGCGATCGCGAAGGAAAAATAAATGAGAAAGCTCAAGTGTGGCTCGGACACTTCATATCATGTTTGTTTCAGGCTCTCGGGCATTTCATCAAACACCTTGTGTGCATAGGAGAAACCAAAAGCAAACCCACCACCCCCTTAGGAAAATTGTGAAGTGAGCTGAGTGAAGTGAAGTGAGCTGAGTCCTATATATAGGGATGGGCCTTTAGTCGCGGTTGGCCAGGCCAACCGGGACTAAAGCCCCTCCCGTCCGCCAGCTGGATGGGCCTTTAGTCCCGGTTGGCCTGGCCAACCGCGACTAAAGGCCTTCGGGGACCTTTAGTCCCGGTTGGCCAGGCCAACCGGGACTAAAGCCCCTCCCGTCCGCCAGCTGTCGACCGAGCGCGCTGGGCCCAGATAGTTGGTCGCGGTTCGATTGTTTTGGGGACTAATGGGGGCGTATGGAAGCCTCTTTTTCTACCAGTGTGATGTCACCGCTCTTGACCTCGTGCCACCACAGCATACAATCCTCCTCGATGGCACCCTACTTGTGCATGGAAGAGTAATGGTCGTGCTACAATAGGCGCGGTGCGGCTACACTCTCGAAGGCGTAAACACTCGATGGGTGGAGTATTGCTTGGTATCATGGTTTTCAACCACAAGCTCGCGATTATCTATGAAGACACGGTGTGACTCCATCAGGATGTGTAGAGTATGAGTAAACCACGAACCTACATCCATTACCCCGGTTGCTTCCTCTCTCCCGATACCTATCACTCTCATTCAATGGCTGATACCGAGATAGTGAGTGCAAAAGTGAGCGAGAAGAACAACAAATCTACCATCACTAGTTGCTTCTTCTAAGACCCGGAACATGGCATCTCGCTGGGAAGTGAAGGGTGGTTATGTAGGCAGTTGTTCACCTTGAAATTATTTCTTCACCGGGTGCTATTTGATGGCATCAAGTGCATCAATCACCTACCATATTTGGTGCGAGCGTTATTTCAGTTGCATATTAAAGATATGAACAGTTATTCTTTCTTCACCGGAGTGTAAATGTTCTGCCTGGAATTTAAGTTACATTACTTCCAACAACGAAGGAAGAAAATGAAGAAAGAGTAAGCATGGATAACATACCAACATGACGGTAGTAAGAAAAATAAACTATGTTAAACTTCTTGTACTCCAGTACAGCAATCATAAAGAACCATCTGTAAGAAGAAAATAAATTACATAACAATACAAGCAGCGGCAAGACCAGACCTCGCGGCCAAGGAAGGATATGCATAGCGGTGGATTGGCAAGGACGGTGGAGGAAAATGCGGTGTGTGATTCATCGATCAGCCATTCTCTACGTGAAATCAGCATGTGGACCTCACCTCCGGTCTCAACGATGGAACCAAACACAAGCACATGCACGCGAAGTCGCGAACGTGTACTTCTTTATGGATAACCGTACCGGGACGACGACGACAACGACAACCACGTGTATGTGCAGTGCAGACAACTCCGCGGCTGCCCTTAGCCTTTAGCATTAGCAACCGGACGCCCTCACCTCAAAAAAAAAAAAAGAGGAGCCGGACGCCCGTGACCAAGTGATTTAGCACTGAGAACCTTCAACTCTAGAACTGCCTTACAAGATAGAACCTTTTAACTCCAAAACAGAGAAGTGCATAACTGAAACAATCAACAACTGTGTCCCGTGGCCCCAGCGGCTGTGGCTGAAGGAGGCTCGCGGCCAGCTGCTTGACCAAGGAGGCGATCGACTAGCTGGCGACCACGAGCTAGCTGGTTCCCCGACCTCCCTCGTCGGTTCCTCTGTTGAACGGGGCCGGACGGAGTACATGCACGGCAGGTTCACCGGATGGGGGACGAGGGTTTGGCATGCGGCGCGATCAGGCGGTGATGAGTGAGACCGCTACCGACACGAGTCATCGCCGTTGCAATGTTTTCTTGAAAAGAAATATGAAGAGATTAATCAAGTAAGTTTAGTTCACTTGATCAAGTAGAAAAATACCCATTTGTCCCTGTTCCAGAGGCCCATTTGTCCCGGTTTTCGAACCGAGACTAAAGAGTCGGTACTAAAGCCCATGACCTTTAGTCCCGGTTCGCTTACCAACCGGGATAGGTGGGGCTCCACATGGCCGCTGCGGCGAGTCCAGGCAGGAGGGTCTTTGGTCCCGGTTGGTAACACCAACCGGGACCAGAAAGCATCCATGCGTCAGCAGCTCAGGAGCTGGGGTTTTGTTTTTTTATGGAGGGAGGGGGAGGGTTTGGAGGGTTAATTTAGGGGTTTCATATATTGTGTTAGTTAGCTAATAGAGAGAAGTGACCTCTCTTATCTCCATGCTTGGTCCATACTACGTACTATATGTATAGAGAGAACTACAAATGAAGGAAACCATTAAGTACACAAGATCGTCATGAATATATACAGAGAGAAGTGATTGACCTCCTCCTTCTCCGAGAGATTGGTCGAACAACAAGTTTTCGTATATCTATCCGACGCTACTAGCTACGTATATACAATATAAGATCTCTTACAATCCCTAACATCTAAAGTCAAGTGCCACATGGTATTCTCCGGCTTTATTGGTGACGTGGTCAAGAAAGAATCCCGCCAATTCCTCTTGAATTGCTTTTATGCGACCATGTGGTAGGAGTTTATCCCGCATCTGCCAGATCTAAATTGAAGAAGAAGGTCAATACATGTGTATGAATGAAACTGATCAACACAAATGATGGTAATAAAAATAAATTGTGAATATTTTTGCTTACGCACTTCATATTCTTTTTTAGAGTAGCCCAGCTTATTAGAGGCCGTCGTGCTGTAGATGAACTCGCAAACGTAGTATCCACAGAAATCATTCCCTGCTTCCTGTCACAAACACTTTACGAGAAATAGAGGTCAATGAAACTGATAAGTAAGCATGCTAAATGGTATTGATGAAACTAGTTAGAATCAATGGAAGATGCGCGGAAATAGATAGTAGTACTTACTTTCGGGTGTTTAAATCGCAGCTCGGACGACAGTTCCGGAGAAATTGTGGTGAACTCTTTCCAAACCCTGCCAGACAAAAAAATAATTACTTAATATCAGGAAATGAACAAAGTTCCTGATATGGTGCGATAATGATTGATTGAACTTACTTCTCGAGCATAATTGATTATACAAAGAAACTAATTATACAAAGCAGCATCAATATAAAAAGACCCAAAGGGGCACATCCAAACCATCTCGACCATCAAATCATCTATACCAATATAAAAAGACCCAAATGGGCAGATCCAAACCATCTCGACCGTCAAATCATGTTATCTAGCGGTTCAAATCACTCCAATGTTGAGCACCAAACACGTTTAACGCTCTAATTACCCACCACTGCCATTGGTTATAAACACGTTTTGACTCAACGCTATCCCTTGAAATCTGCCATGTAATTAATATCCTATCATTCACGCGAAAAAGTAATTGATATCTTACCAAATTCAACGTGCAACAGATATATCTTACCTAATATAACGTGCAACTAATATCCTACCTAATATAAACGTGCATTGCACGTACATTATTACTAGTGTTATCTAGCGGTTCAAATCGCTTCAATGTTAAGCACCAAACACGTTTAACGCTCTAATTACCCACCACTGCCATTGATTCTAAACACGTTTTGACTCAACACTATCCCATGAAATCTGCCATGTAATTAATATTCTATCATTCCCGCGAAAAAAAGTAACTGATATCTTACCAAGTATCAACGTGCAACATATATATCTTATCTAATATAACGTGTAACTAATATCCTACTTAATATAAACGTGCATTGCACGTACATTATTACTAGTGAAAACAAAGGGATGTATTTGTTGCTAGTTATTCCATGGATGGCGGATGGCTCAACAAATTGGCAACAAACATAGATGTGTGTTTCACATGCGTCCAATTTTGCAATCGGGTGACATTGATGAAGGACTGGACAAAAAAACATAATCATGCTCCAAAGTGGTTTAAAAAACAGTCTTTTTTTAGCATCAACTCTTTTCCCGGGCCCTTCATAAAGGGATCGTGCTACGCGTTGGTCGTGTGATAACTTTCATTTATCTGCCGCCCTCCTTGTTGTCTATCCTGGTTGGTTGGGTAAATTAATCACTACAGGATTTTTTTTTAGATCAACAGGAAGGAGCTCCACGCACAATCACTACAGGATTGTGCGAGGAGGGCACGAGGTTGTGTGCATGCAAATCCACATGCGTCTCACAAATCAGACTCACTCTCCGTTCGTGGACCCATCCACATACATCGATACAGGAGCGGATGGTTTTCCTTAAAACTCAATCAAATTCATGAAAAGTTCGACATATTTCACTAAACATATGGCATTGTTTTAAGAGAGCAAAAGCTACCATAGTCTAAATCTTCGCCGACCATGGAAATGTCTGTGTTCCACGTCCTACTCTTCCCCAGAAGGGGACGACTTCGTCTCCCATGTCCTACCCTTCGCCGGAGTCCTCTGTGTGGCAGTGGATGTCACCGGTCGAGATGAAGTCCACAATAGACGTGGACGGCCCGAACTCGTGGTCGTTGTAGCCCGACGTGAAAGACATGGAGCTGCAGACGTCCTCAACGTTTTCGTCTGCGATCGCCTCAGTGACTGCCTCTGCCGCGATGTCAAACATGGTGTCACGCTCCACCTCCATGGCGCGCGGCCACCACCCCTCACCGCGGATGGCGGGGCACTGCTCCTCGAGGAGCTACATGTTGTTCCACTACTCCTCTTGCAACATGCAGAACACAGAGACCGGTGGTGCAAGCTGCTCCGGCTTCTACTTCTCCGCCATGATGGCCTCGAAGTGCGTGTGCTCCTATGCCATGGTAAGGCCGGCAACCTGATAGAGGCAAAGGTGTCTCTTCTTTCGATGAGATGATAGCTATCGTTTTGGTGGAAGTCGACTTTGACGATCCGACTAAGAATGTGCAAAGACATCATGCCTTAGCAATCGTTAAACCAACTCCGAGAGTTTATTGACCACGCCAGAGCACGATCAACCTGACCACGAGGGTCTGTTTCCTATAAGCAAACGAAGAACAAGCAAGAAACTTAGATTGCAATCTAGATATCGTGAATTTAAGAGGAAAGCTTTATTGATCAACGTGGGGTTCTGAAACGTCTTGGCCCGGTCATTGGACACAAACGAAGTACGCGTGTTGCATCATGGCGAATTTTAATCTAAACAAAACCCCAGTCTAAACGGTGCCTTAAGGGTTGTGTTCATAGGCGAAAAGAGAGGGGATTTCATCCATCCTTGGCAAAGTGGGACTAAAACACCTCCTGAGTCGTTTCCCCTACAATACGGAACTCCAAAACAGGCTAAAAAAGTTATTTCGAAATTACATGGCCGTGACCCAGAAATAAGGTGGTGCAGGACCTAAATAAGGCCAAGGACGAAATTTATGAAAGGTCGTCTTGTATATTTCGTCCATATCCTTCTTATGTCATCAAGGTGGCTCCAAAGTGTTGAAATATCCATCACAAACTCGGTTCTTGTTCCCCTTGCGTGTGTCATCATCTCCATGCTTGATAATGCTCCTGTGTTCATCCTTGTCAATTCTAGGCCCTTAATTTGTAGGCAACACAAATGTATCTAATTTAGTCAACATCATATTCTCATGAACATCAGAATCATTACCAAGAAATGAAACTATCTGGTAATTTAATATGCGTGCACGAGCTCTAGTTATTGGTCCAGTATATGTAGCAATAGGTGTGGTCGGTGTAACTGTAGTAGTGATGTCCTCGTCACAACCAGGGAGGGCGTGGTCATGGGCTCACTGCCGAACTCCATAGCGGTAGTCGTCCTCCGAGATCTCATCTGACTAGCTAGGAGGCAGTCCGGCCTCTATGTGTCGCGCATGCCTAGCCTGCAAGCGTTTACAAGGGCCACCTTATTGTGCTTCTATGTCGATAAGAGACGCTTCCACATCTCGTTGGCGCTCACTGTCATTGTGCCGATGGCTTTGGTGGAAGAAGGATGAAGGGAAGCGGAGGTGCGCTGACAGTCCTGGGTCGAGACGAAGTGGTGGTGGTGCAGTTTGTACCGTGCAACACCATGTTTATATATAGCAGGTGCTGGTCAGGCCAAGCAGCGGTTTGAATGCCCCAAAGTGGGTTTATCGGCCATCGCGGTTGTTTAATGCCGAGCAGGAGGACATACGAGAAAAAGACAACCGACTTCAATGTAGTAAAAAGTCGTCCTATCTGGTCACATCGCTCTAAGTCGGCATTAAATGTTGCGTGGAGGCCGAGCGGACGCATCGCGAGTGGGTGTGGCGTGGGCGATGCTCATCGACTGCGTGCCCCTTCAACGCTCAACATACTACAGACTGATCGTGTTCGGTGTAGGCTGGCATGAATGTGACGCCTCTTCCTGGATGGTTGGAGCGGTCACGCGAGAGTGGTTTTTGGGTGACACCGCATTGTTGGACGCGTATGTGGCGGAGGTTTGGGTGCATGCAAACCTCCCTTTGTATTGGTGCTAGTTTGTGAGAATTCGGACACATCAATCCATTCGTGAATGTTTGCAAATATTATGCTGGATGAAAAAAAAACATCTAGACGCGTCCGTCCAGATGTTTGCACGCGTTTTGAGACACAACATTGGAGATGCCCTTGCGCCATTTCCTATTCAGCGCTCAAGGCCTCGTTTCATATTGATATTTTTAACTTGCGCACACCGCCTTCGAACATGGGCTCGACCCGTTTAAAACTTGTCATCTTGTCGTTCGAACCACGGGATAACAATTGTATGCGGCTCGATTGCAATCTTGTGGTGGGAGCCATCAAGATATGAAGTTATACTAGCTATAAAGCAATAATCCATGAAGTCATAGATCGCTCTAGGACCTTTATCTCTTGCAATTTTACTCATGAATTTAGGAGTTCGAACGTTGAAGCTCACAATCTCGCAAAGTATACACTTACATTAGGGGTTGGCCATCATGCTTGGTTAGGCCAACCTGACAATTTTTTTCGTCTTTGTAAACATTATGACGGCTTAATAAATCTTGGGAGATTGCTTGAAAAAAATGGTACGTGCCTCGCATGCCAAATTTCGCATCCAATGGGCCTTCCAATTTTGGGAAGCTTCTAGATGCTTCCAGTCTCGTTTTTCTTTTAGTTTGTCATTTATTATATTCATTTTTCACTTTCATTTTAAAATTCAAGAACATTTTTAAATTTGGTGTACCTTTTTAAAAAAACTGAACACTTTCTAAATTCACAAACCTTTTTAAAATCTTGTTTCCGAAATTCACAAAAAATTCTAATTTACAAACTTTTTTGAAATTCAGAATATTTTTTCAATTTAGTGAACATTTTTCAAGTTTTAAAACTTCTTTTGAATTTAGAACCATGATTTTTTTAAATGCATGTACTCTTTTTCTAACACGTGAAATTTTCCTAATTCGCTAAACAGATTTAAACCTGAGATTTTTTTTCGAAAGTCAATGTTATACTAGGAACCGAACCATTCAACCAATCAACCGAGCGAGCGAGACCGTGTGGCAGGAGCAAGGGAGCGAGGTGCTAATTAATGGGTCGACCCAGCTGAAACACGCATGAGCAACGACGCTCAAGTGCCTAGAGCGTCAATTAGGAACTTTCGTTGCTAACCGCACGAAAATAATTGACGGTAAGAACGCACTCAGGCATGAGTTAGACTCAAAGCGCTGCGTACATTGGTTGTAACAAGCTGATCATTGAGTCTGATACTTCCTCTGCGGTTGAAGCCATGAAAGGAGAGGACGAGTATGCTTTCTATTCCTGTGATTATGGAGAGCAAGCAGCTTATGAAGGATTTTGGCCATGTTGAATTTCAGCATTGTTTTAGAGAGGCGAGCGAGGTGACGAATACCATAGCTAAATCTGCTTTTAGTTCTAGTTCCTCAGGTTTTTGGGATGCTTCTATCCATAACTTCATCTTATCAAGCCTTGTAAATGATCTCTCCATTTCTTTGATGAATAAAGTCGTATTGCTGTAAAAAAAAAAGTGTTGCGTATGCTTGAACACATGGTGTTGCGTACGCCTGAACACATGGATGTATCTATACTCTCCGCGGGAGCTGGAGAAGATGACGCGGCACGCGACAGGTAGAATGTTAGGGAAGAGGATCGCACGCTGCAGTTTCATGGGGTCGAGAGCGGCGACACGCTCGAGATCTTCAACGTGTCCTCGCGCAACCTATATTTTGTTTCGTTTTGGTCTTGCGCTCTTAGGTGTCGCAATGTTGATTTGCATCATGTCGGAAATAAAATTAAGGGGTAGACAGAAAGCTGAACGCCTGAGCTATAGATTAGCAAGCAAAGCTGCACTTGTCTTATTTCACTCAATCAGGTGTTGTACTGCAAAAATCTGGGAGATTGCAGTTTGCTGGTTTTCGCAATCCTGCAAGCAAGAACGTAAAGTTGACACTTAATTACCACGCATGTACACAAGTATACCTGAAGAGTTAAACACCAAGACGGCAGTACAACAGCATGCAGGGGTTCCTAAAGTAATGATTCAGGTGTAATATTCACAAGAACTAATCACATGTTGTAACTTGTACCACAACACAAAAACACAACCTCCCCTTATTACATCAAAATCTAATCTTGAAATTCAACTACCGCCTACTTATTTACACAACCACCCTTCCCTTTCCAATGTCTTTTTAAGATGTCAATTTCCTAGCGCTGGAAGAGAACCAGCGATGGTAGATGTGTTGTTCTTGTCTTTCAATTCTTCATTTGGCATCTTGTCAGCCTAGCCACTGAATGGGAATGATAGGTATCAGGAAGGAGGTACCAACCAGAACACACCACGTATGTTCATATTTTGCTCCTACTGCACACCTCTCGGCAAGGTCGCAGCCACTCTCGCGACCCCGACGCAAAACAATGCTCCATCCTCCCGGGCTCCCGCCTCCTCCTTGTCATTCCTGGCGACGGTATGGGCAAGGCAGACATGGAGGACGGCAAGGCGCTAGCAGACTACGACCCACAGGCCAGCGGGACCAAGGTCCCCGTCGCTGAGTGCACGCGTGCGGGCAATATGTTGGGCAAACAAGAACCTGCAAGATATCATGGCGGTGAGGAGAGCCTCTGTGGGAAGTAATGCACCATCCAGCGAAGCGCCACTGCCAGTTCTTCATGCTCCGGCACAATAGCAGGTCTTGCTGCGGTAGCACGGGATCGAGAGCAGTGTCACCTACAGCAACTAATAATTAACGGGTTTACTTCTGGTGTTTGACTACGTCCTACGTTTTGTTTGTTTTGGCCTTGATAGGATCGCAGCATGCAGAAGTTCGTGAAGTAATGATTCATGTAATGCTCACAAGAATTAGTCACATAAAAAGTCAAGTGCCACAAACATGTTGTATCACAGGATAGAGAAATTTTAGGATAAAAATCAGTAACCTGAAACATGTACCAAAAGTAGATCAAATGCATCAGAAAGAGACCACAGAATAACACAACAACGAAAATCTGGGAACAACAATTAGAATTACAGATACAATCAAAGCCCGAGTTATACTGTGGGCCCCCTTCTCCTACACCATGTGTATATGCTTCGGTGAAAGAATAAAGTCAAGAAACTAATTCTCAATGGAAGTGAAGTTGTAGTTTCAAAAGTATTCATATCTCCAAAACCTGCACACTGGAATAACTTTCTGCGCCCCAAATTTAAAACGTACATGCTCTCCGTGCCATTAGAATGATAGGATCTCTCACCTTTATTACATATACGGCCTAATTATTTGCACAGCCTCTCTTCCCTTCTCAACACCTTTTTGAGATGTCAATTTTCCAGCATTGGAAAAATTAGCTATGGTAGATTTGTTATTTTTCTGTTCCATTTTTATCTCGGCAGTCTAGCCATTGAATGGGAATGATAGATATCGGAAGAGAGGCAGAAACAACATTGATGAGTGTTTGTTTGTTGTTTACTTTACTTGTACTCTGCATGTTCCTGACGGGAATGGCTTATTCGTGACGGTTTTGGGCCATCAGGAAAAAGTCAGTTTGGGGTAGTGTAATGGCTATTCTTTGATGGACGGGAGCTCGATGATGACCATGGCTCCCGCCTCCCAGGGTGATTCTCCACCATCGTCGGCTAGAGTAGGGTAGATACATTTTCATGCACAAGCGAAGTATCATCAAGGCGTATTTCACGGCCTAGTAGCACAAGTAACTAAGAGGCTAATTAGTTTGATGCCAAATTTTGGTAACTGCCCAATGTTGGCTAGAGATTGGTTGCATACCAATCTTCGTTGCCAATCTTACAAAAGGTTGTCAAATGTTGGCAACTTTTGATTTTGCCAAATGTTGGTAGCAAACCAATCAGCCTCTAATTCTCAAGAGTAGTGAAGTTTTTCCATAGGGAAGTCTCTGAAAGTGTTCATGTCTTGTGTTGTGTGACAGCTCTCACATATGAAAACTCTGAATCTGTCACCTACACAAAGACATGTATGTTATTTTGTTGTCAATTTACAGTCCAAAATTACAGTCCAAATTTCTTCCCATGATCAGTCAAACAACTACAGAGAATGGCGCACATTCCTTTTTACACTGGAGACTACAGGAAAAAGGATTCAAAACAATAAAGACTCATAATATACAAGCACATGCGACATGGCGAATGCATGGTGCTCAACAATAGCACACAGGCTGGCTTTCAGATTTCAAAACTCAAGCAAGAAAAAATCGCAAAGGTATCTACTAGTACATCTTACCAAGCACACAAAAATTGCATACAAATTAAATCCATTGCCAACTTTCAGCAACTTGATGCACACACCACCCATTCCCTGTCAGACCAATTAGAACCGCCTAGTTTCAGAACATTTCAACGGTTGCCCAAAAATCAGGCAGGGGAATGGAAGAAGAGGTGCAGACCTAGTTGATTCGTGGGGTCGATGGAGGTGACCGAGCCAGGGACGCGGCGGACATCCATGTCCAGCTCCGCTGCAGCTCGTCTCCTTTGGCAGCGTGATGCACGGCGAGGGCGCAACGGCCTCACGCAGCTCTTGCGCCGCCTCTGCAGCCACGGGCACCTGCTACACCCGCAGGGAAGTGGATCCTCTAACTTACAAGAGGGAAGTCAGGGTGCTACAGTATCATCCTCGAGTAAAACAGAGGAGGCAAGTCAGAGACCTGGCACTGCTCAGGAATTACTGTAGATTGCCGATCACTGTACACAAATTACTATTGTAAATTAGGCAGTTTCTCCTGGCGCTTCCTATTCGGCGCGTAGGGCGCCGCCGAGCACCCCCGCGCGTACCCTCCCCTCGCGTGCTGGATGTCGTATGGCCGGCCCATTTAACGTTTTTTTCCTTCCTTTATTCCTTCTTTTATTTTTTTCTTTTCTCTTTTTATTCCTTTTTCGTATCTTTTCTTTTTTTTATTTCCTTAATCTTTTCACTTATTTTGCGAATTTTATTTTCTCAAATTTGTGAACATTGTTTTGTTCATCAATTCAAAAAATGTTTGTCCAATTCATTTTTTGTTCATCGGGATTTAAAAAATGATCAACAAATTCAAAATGTGTTCATATTTTTTTAAAAAATTGTTCATCAAATACGAAATTAGTTCATCGATTTCTAAAAAATGTTCGTCAAATTCAAAAAAATTCATCTAATAAAAAAATGTTCATTTGATAAATTATGTTCATCAATATCCAAATTCGCTAACATTTTTTTAAATCACGAATTGTTTTGAAATCAAGAACATTTTTTGAAATTCGTGAACATTATTAAAATTCAGGGACATTTTTTGGCGCCACGAAGTTTTTAAAATCTGTTTCTTTAAATTTTGGAACTGTTTCAAAATCCTGAATTATTAAAATAAGAAAAAAAAAACAAAATGGAAGAAAAAACAAAAAACAAATATAGGGGGCGCCCCACCGCCGCTCATAGGCCGACCCAAGGGCGCGCACGGGGCGAAGCAGGGGCGCGCTGGCGGGTTCGCCAGCGAGCACGAACGAAATAGGAGCTCCCGTTTCTCCTTTCGTGTGTCTCGCTCATAGGTCCCTACTCGCTCAGAACGACATGTACGCCAAGGAAAGTAGCCCAACCCGTCCAGTCCATTTCGTCCACCCAATGACAACATAGGCCCACTCGCTCCTCAAACACTCGACTAGCCAGGAAGCTCCATTTTCTGGGAGCTTAAACCCTGTTTGTTTGGGCTGCGGCGGAACAAGAAGCAGCTGGAGCTGATAGAAGCTGAGAAGCAAGCTGGACGTGCCTTTTCCTTCATAATGCAATTTTGAGATGTGCTTCTCGAAAGCCCATCACAGGAAATAGGTGTTTGGCTGGGCTTCAGCTTTTAGAAAGCTAGAAGCAGCAAAAGCTTAAGTCCAAGCCTAAACAAATAGGGACTTAGTAACTCTACTAGGGACTAGCGGGAAGAGGCGTGGCATGCCGCCATCAGAAAGCCTGTGTGTGCGTCTATGTTGCTTATTTAATGAGGGAAACATAAAGAATGTGTTTAAAAGCCAGCTGATGGCATGAAAGTATCCGTGTATTTAGCGAGTTAATGGAAGTCCGCGTACTTTTTTATTTATAGAATATAGGGAGGTCATATCAACATGCAAGTTATTTTCCACATGAAAGAGCATGGTGTCATGGCTAGCTATGCCAAGGATCTGGACAACATTGCTACCGCCAGTGGGAAGGAGTTGGGATAGGAAGATGGTTGGTTATGACATTGGAAGTCTGGTAGTGTGCTTGAGGTGTGCGTTTTCAATCTTGGCCACTAGTAACGCTATTTATAGATAGATTTCTAATTCCAGTCAATCATATACCAGTTTGATAATTGATCTTGGCCACTGATATTTGTTTATGCACATAACATGACCATGTACATTCCTACATGTAAGGGAAGAGTTTCATTAGCAAGAGATCCCAGAAAACTTTACTGCCAATCTACATGCACACAAATTTAGAAGTGTTATAGTCCATGCGAAATGTCTTATAGTCAAATAAAATAATAGTTCCATCTATTCCAAGCGCCAATGTTTTTTCTAAGCAACTCACATTCCTTTTTACACAATCAAACTACCATTTAGCCACCGTTGTACAAAAAAACTAAGAAGAGCATGAAAGGGAGACAAATGAGAGGTAAAACATCACTGAGCACGAGACCGGGGCGGGGAGTGAGGCAACACCTGCATCAACAATGAACATTCTTAAGCGAAAGTTGACTGCTAGCAACTGTAGAACCTCCAAAGAAAACCAAGAATGGGTAAATAATGCAAATCTGAGATATAGTATTAACCTATAGAAGCAAGGAAAATTGTAGGATCAATGAATATCATGTGAACAAAATAGACCGTGCTAATTATGCATATGTAAATAGCTTGGAGTAAACTTAGCCAAGGATGTCCATGCCCATAAGGATAATGAATTCCCATCCGATTTCTTCACCTTCCAGCTATCTATTATGAACTGGAACAACCTGGCCCCATTTGCATAGAGGAATTCAGGTTTCTCCTCCTAGTACGACTCGCGGCAGAAGCACCTGGGGCATAGAAAATGAATCAGAAGAACTACACCGCGCCTCAAAGAATAAATTATGTACGTAGCCCAAATAACACACAACAGTGCGCTACTTCCTTACATGGCCTCCGATGCCGCGCGCCATACACCAACTCTTTTACGCAAATAACAAGGCATGGCGTATTATGATCGGATCAACAAGAATAACCAAAGGAGTACAACATTGTGTTGATCTGGGCAATAAATAGGAAAGATGATGCATATGATATCGTGATATCACCCGGGCCAAAAATCCTCGACACAGACAGAGAACTTCAAAATCTTCAACAAGAGATCCAAAGAAAAGGACCCACATCTCCATCCCCACCTTGTTCCCATCGTGTGCGGAATTCAGATCGATGCAAACGATGTCGTGGGGCGGGGGTAGCGCGACCATGTGTTGGGACTGGAGGGGCAGTGGGACTTGGTGTCGTGGGCAAGGGCGCGGAGCTAAGGATGCCCTGGTTGTGCTCGTCCACCTCTGGCTTCCTCGGGACGAGAGTGCGCAGCGCCACACACCTTCTAGCTCTTGCTATCAGTGCATTGGGGAGGAGCAATGCCGCACCTTCCTATCGCCGCCACTGCACGTGAGCTCAGATATGGAGGCATGGGAAACAGTGAGCGGAGTAGTGGAGCCCGAGTTCTGGCTTCCATTGAAGCAGTGTACACCTCGGGGAGACTCACCACGTTGCTTCACCTGGAGCAAAGATGAGGGGGAGGGAGGGGAGGGGCGGGGAGGCGGTGGAGAACAGGAGAGTGTGGTTGTGGCGAGGGAAGGGATGAGGTGTTCCTTCGTGGGGAAGTCAAATCCTCTTGGGGGAGGTGTTATCTTGCCGCGACACACAAAGAATGTTTTTCTCCCATCAATATGTGATAGATGGGCCAACGGGAATGACCAAAACGAGGCACTCCTGCCTAACCCAGTCGCTAACTCGATCCGATTTTTTTGTCGTGCCTATGATGACATGGACATCACGAGAAGGCATCATTCTCCCACAGCTTATTGTGTTGATATGCTGCATGGTGCGTGTGTGTGTGTGTGTGTGTGTCTGCGTGTGTGTGTGTACTTCTTGGCATGGCATCGTGTGCAATTTGTGCCATGCGACATGTGTCAAAATAACAAGAAAAGTCTCTCATAAAGTGCGACAGGAATCACAAGTACACCGCGATAGGAAGCACAACTTGTTATCTTTGTGAGCATATTTTTATTACACAACTTTAAATTAACTAGAGATGATTGTATTCCAAGTATCGCCAATAGCAGCAACACATCACCCTCGGAAGTGGCTATCGGTGGCAGATCTCATCACTCTACACCACCACACACCGCCCTTCCTCCACCGTCCTCAGCTATGGAGGTAGCTCACCGAACGACCAACATGCCCGTGAGGAGTACATGGCCTCCACCGTGTGTGGCCCTTCTCGGTAGTGATGGTCGGGGTTTCCAATGATCGTATTATTATGTAGTATTTTGTTACAAATGGATCTTTATGATTGCTTTATTGGATTACGATATGTTCCATAGAAATTTCATTTTCTTACTACCGCCATGTTTGTATGCTATCCATAGTTAGTATTTCTTCATTTACATCCTTCGTTGATGGAAGTAGTGTAACTTAAATTTTACAGAAAACTTGTAGTATTCATGTCACATGACATATATACAACAATTAATAAAATCAAAGTTTGAATCATAGCGAACGGGCCTGTAGCCTCATGGTTGCAGTGACCTTAGTAGCACTCCAGGTCCTGGGTTCGACTCCCGGTGGGAGTGGATTTAAACAAGCCTGGGTGAAAATCTCTGGAATAAAAAACTGTGGGGTTGTTGCCCTACAGTAAATAGTCAAAAAAAAGTTTGAATCATAATGTAGGTCCCCTTCCCTTACAACATATATGTACACGCTGGTGAAGGAAGAAACTAGTTCCCAAGAGAAGTGAAATTGTAATTTTAAACTATTCATATAAATAAACCGCAAGTAGAATAACAATAACATCTAATATAGTTGGCGACCGATGCTCTCCATGTCATCAAATTTCTCACCTTTATTATGGAAATTTCATGCCCAACTACCACCTAGTTATTTACATAACCTGCCTTCACTTCCTAATGTTTTGCTGAGATGCCAATTTCCGAGTGTTAGAAGAAGTATCTAGCGATGGTAGATTTGTTGCTCTTCTCTTTCACTTTTGCACTCTCTATCTCGGTAGCCTAGCCATTGGATGGGAGTGATAGGTATCGGGACTTGGGAGAGGGGTAGAATAAAGAACCGAAGTTGTTTGCTTATAGATTACTAATACTCCACACATCCTTGACGGAGTCGCACGAGATCTTCTTCAAGAGTCACAAGCTTGGCAATGAAGACCGCGATGCCGCACACTAATCCATCTTCTAGGATGCCCATGTTAGCTACTCTTTCATTCACAAGCATTGTGTCATGGAGGAGGACCGCATGCTGCGATGGCATGAGCTGAAGCACGATGACATCATGAGGGTCCATGGAATTTTCAATATCAGTTGCTAATAATTAATGACTTGTCACACGACCTTTGCGTTGTGGTATCATGTTTTATTTGTTTTGGTCTTGCATTGCCTTGGGCTAATGAATGATGTAAGAACACAATCATGGTTTCTTTTTTTCTAAAATGAAAAAGGGAACCGAGGGAGGCCCTGATTATCGAAAAAGAAAAGATTAGTAAGCAAAGCTACACTTGGCTTATTTCACTCAATCAGGTGTTGTACTGCAAAAATCTAGAAATTGCAGTTTGCTGATTTCCGCAACCTACAGGCAAAATTGCAAAGTTGGCACTTACCACACATGCACATAATTATCCCCGATGAGTTAAACACCAGGGTGTTATCAGCATGCAGAAGTTCCTAATGTAAGGATTCAGATGTAATATTCACAAGAAATAATTATAGAAAGACTTAAGTGCCACACCAATTGTAACTTGTACAACAACACCATAAAAAATTTGGTAACAATTAGTAATCAGAAAACATGTGCCAAAAGTAAATCAAATGCACGGGAAAGAAACTATAGAATAACAAAATAGCAAGACTGATATGATCTTTCTTCCTCCCCTAGAAAAGACCTCAGCCGATCAGGTTTTCACTTCCTCCTGCCAGCGCCGCCAGTGGTCTGCTCCATCATGGTTGCCTTTGGGTCGCAGAGGTGCGGAGGACCTCGGCCCCGTAGGCGGGAGGGACGCTGCTCACATTCTTGTTAGGTTTACCGTCTTGGTTGGGCTTGTGTGGTGGCGGTGATGTCCCTCAGTAGGAATAATGTCCCCCACATTTGATCCCCGTCCTGACAGTTCGTCTAGCGTCGCCAGAGGGCGTGTTGAGGTGTGTCTCAGTAGGATCTCGCAGGATTCATTATGTGCTTCATATCCAGATGGTCTCTTTGGATCCAGTCTTCATTCATATTCCTTCGAGTGTTTACATGTTTCATCCTTTCGATCAAAGACTCTCTTCATCGCCAATGGTTCATGCTCCCGTGCCCTGGTCATGTGGGGCCTTAACATGATGTCTACCCAACTGTTTACTACAACAAAATTTTCCCGTCTTCCATCAAGGAGGGGCGATGACGGTGGCGCGCCTTCGACTTGCTCCACTGCTTATAGTCGTCACCACCAGGTGGTCTGTGAACCTGGTTGTAATTTTTATACCTCTGCTATTCTCTGTATTGATTATGAATATAGCCAAAGTTTCTCCTACAAAAACAAACAGTGAACGGCTGGCAAAAATACAACCCCCTTCCCTTTATTACATCAAAATCTCCCATCTTTATGGCATAAATCTCCAAGTTCAACTACTTTCTACTTATTTACACAACCTTCCTTCCCTTTCCAATGTCTTTTTAAGATGTCAATTTCCTAGCGTTGAGAGAACTAGCGATGATTGATGTGTTGCTCTTGTCCCTCAATTTTTTGATTACCATCTTGGTGTTGGGGATCGTAACAGAAATTTAAAATTTTCTATGCATCACCAAGATCAATCTATGGAGTCATCTAGCAACGAAAGAGATAGGAGTGCATCTACATACCCTTGTAGATCATGAGCGGAAGCGTTCAAGAGAACGTGGTTGATGGAGTCGTACTCGTCGTGATCCAAATCACCAATGATCCTAGCGCCGAACGGACGGCACCTCCGCGTTCAACCCACGTACGGAACGGAGACGTCTCCTCCTTCTTGATCCAGCAAGGGGGAAGGAGAAGTTGATGAAGATCCAGCAGCACGACGGCGTGGTGGTGGAAGCACCAGGATTCCAGCAGGGCTTCGCCAAGTGCTACTGGAGGAGGAAGAGGTGTCACGGGAGGGAGAGGGAGGCGCCAGGGCTTAGGGTGCGGCTGCCCTCCCTCCCCTCCACTATATATAGGGGATAGGGGGGCGCATGCCCCCCTTGGAGATCCCATCTAGAGGGGGCGGCGGCCCCCCCGGGGGGGGCAACGGCCCCCTTAGGGTTTCCAACCAGGGGGCGCATGCCCCCTCGGGGGCAACGGCCCCCTAGGGTTTCCAACCCTAGGTGCCTTGGGCCCTTGGGTGGGGCGCACCAGCCCACCAGGGGCTGGTTCCCATGCCACTTCAGCCCATGGGGCCCTCCGGGATAGGTGGCCCCACCCGGTGGTGTTGGGGAACGTAGTAATTTCAAAAAAATTCCTACGCACACGCAAGTCATGGTGATGCATAGCAACGAGAGGGGAGAGTGTTGTCCACGTACCCTCGTAGACCGACAGCGGAAGCGTTATCACAACGCGGTTGATGTAGTCGTACGTCTTCACGATCCGACCGATCAAGTACCGAACGTACGACACCTCCGAGTTCTACACACGTTCAGCTCGATGACGTCCCTCGAACTTCGATCCAGCCGAGTGTTGAGGGAGAGTTTCGTCAGCACGACGGTGTGGTGACGATGATGATGTTCCACCGACGCAGGGCTTCGCCTAAGCTCCCCAACGGTATTATCGAGGTGTAATATGGTGGAGGGGTGCACCGCACACGGCTAAGAGATCTCAAGGATCAATTGTTATGTCTCTGGGGTGCCCCCTGCCCCCGTATATAAAGGAGCAAGGGGGAGGCAGCCGGCCAAGGGGAGAGGCGCGCCATAGGGGGGGAGTCCTACTCCCACCGGGAGTAGGACTCCTCCTTTCCTTGTGGGAGTAGGAGAAGGGAAGGGGGAAGGAGAAAGAAGGAAGGGTGCGCCCCCCTTCCCTAGTCCAATTCGGACCAGACCATGGGGAGGGGTGCGGCCACCTTTTGAGGCCTTTCTCTCCTTTCCCGTATGGCCCATTAAGGCCCAATACGAATTCCCATAACTCTCCGGTACTCCGAAAAATACCCGAATCACTCGGAACCTTTCCGAAGTCCGAATATAGTCGTCCAATATATCGATCTTTACGTCTCGACCATTTTGAGACTCCTCGTCATATCCCCGATCTCATACGGGACTCCGAACTCCTTCGATACATCAAAACTCAATAAAACTGTCATCGTAACGTTAAGCGTGCGGACCCTACGGGTTCGAGAACTATGTAGACATGACCGAGACACGTCTCCGGTCAATAACCAATAGCGGGACCTGTATGCCCATATTGGCTCCCACATATTCTACGAAGATCTTTATCGGTCAGACCGCATAACAACATACGTTGTTCCCTTTGTCACCGGTATGTTACTTGCCCGAGATTTGATCGTCGGTATCTCGATACCTAGTTCAATCTCGTTACCTGCAAGTCTCTTTACTCGTTCCGTAACACATCATCCCGCAACTAACTCATTAGTCACAATGCTTGCAAGGCTTATAGTGATGTGCATTACCGAGTGGGCCCAGAGATACCTCTCCGACAATTGGAGTGACAAATCCTAATCTCGAAATACGCCAACCCAACAAGTACCTTTGGAGACACCTGTAGAGCACCTTTATAATCACCCATTTACGTTGTGACGTTTGGTAGCACACAAAGTGTTCCTCCGGTAAACGGGAGTTGCATAATCTCATAGTCATAGGAACATGTATAAGTCATGAAGAAAGCAATAGCAACATACTAAACGATCGAGTGCTAAGCTAACGGAATGGGTCAAGTCAATCACGTCATTCTCCTAATGAGGTGATCTCGTTAATCAAATGACAACTTATGTCTATGGCTAGGAAACATAACCATCTTTGATTAACGACCTAGTCAAGTAGAGGCATACTAGTGACACACATGTATTATGTTTCCGGTTAATACAATTCTAGCATGAATAATAAACATTTATCATGATACAAGTAAATAAATAATACTTTATTATTGCCTCTAGGGCATATTTCCTTCAGTCTCCCACTTGCACTAGAGTCAATAATCTAGATTACACAGTAATGATTCTTACACCCATGGAGCCTTGGTGCTGATCATGTTTTGCTTGTGGAAGAGGCTTAGTCAACGGGTCTGCAACATTCAGATCCGTATGTATCTTGCAAATTTCTATGTCTCCCACCTGGACTAAATCCCGGATGGAATTGAAGCGTCTTTTGATGTGCTTGGTTCTCTTGTGAAATCTGGATTCCTTTGCCAAGGCAATTGCACCAGTATTGTCACAAAAGTTTTTCATAGGACCCGATGCACTAGGTATGACACCTAGATCGGATATGAACTCCTTCATCCAGACTCCTTCATTTGCTGCTTCCGAAGCAGCTATGTACTCCGGTTCACATGTAGATCCCGCCACGACGCTTTGTTTAGAACTGCACCAACTGACAGCTCCACCGTTCAATGTAAATACGTATCCGGTTTGCGATTTAGAATCGTCCGGCTCAGTGTCAAAGCTTGCATCAACGTAACCATTTACGATGAGCTCTTTGTCACCTCCATATACGAGAAACATATCCTTAGTCCTTTTCAGGTATTTCAGGTTGTTCTTGACCGCTGTCCAGTGATCCACTCCTGGATTACTTTGGTACCTTCCTGCTAGACTTATAGCAAGGCATATCAGGTCTGGTACACAGCATTGCATACATGATAGAGCCTATGGCTGAAGCATAGGGGACATCTTTCATCTTCTCTCTATCTTCTGCAGTGGTCGGGCATTGAGTCTTACTCAACTTCACACCCTGCAACACAGGCAAGAATCCTTTCTTTACTTGATCCATTTTGAACTTCTTCAAAACTTTGTCAAGGTATGTGCTTTGTGAAAGTCCAATTAAGCGTCTTGATCTATCTCTATAGATCTTGATGCCCAATATATACGCAGCTTCACCGAGGTCTTTCATTGAAAAACTCTTATTCAAGTATCCCTTTATGCTATCCAAAAATTCTATATCATTTCCAATCAGTAATATGTCATCCACATATAATATCAGAAATGCTACAGAGCTCCCACTCACTTTCTTGTAAATACAGGCTTCTCCAAAAGTCTGTATAAAACCAAATGCTTTGATCACACTATCAAAGCGTTTATTCCAACTCCGAGAGGCTTGCACCAGTCCATAAATGGATCGCTGGAGCTTGCACACTTTGTTAGCTCCCTTTGGATCGACAAAACCTTCTGGTTGCATCATATACAACTCTTCTTCCAGAAATCCATTCAGGAATGCAGTTTTGACATCCATTTGCCAAATTTCATAATCATAAAATGCGGCAATTGCTAACATGATTCGGACAGACTTAAGCATCGCTACGGGTGAGAAGGTCTCATCGTAGTCAATCCCTTGAACTTGTCGAAAACCTTTCGCAACAAGTCGAGCTTTATAGACAGTAACATTACCATCAGCGTCAGTCTTCTTCTTGAAGATCCATTTATTTTCAATGGCTTGCCGATCATTGGGCAAGTCAACCAAAGTCCATACTTTGTTCTCATACATGGATCCCATCTCAGATTTCATGGCCTCAAGCCATTTTGCGGAATCTGGGCTCACCATCGCTTCTTCATAGTTCGTAGGTTCGTCATGGTCTAGTAACATAACTTCCAGAACAGGATTACCGTACCACTCTGGTGCGGATCTTACTCTGGTTGATCTACGAGGTTCAGTAATAACTTGATCTGAAGTTTCATGATCATCATCATTAACTTCCTCACTAATTGGTGTAGGTGTCTCAGAAACTGGTTTCTGTGATGAACTACTTTCCAATAAGGGAGCAGGTATAGTTACCTCATCAAGTTCTACTTTCCTCCCACTCACTTCTTTCGAGAGAAACTCCTTCTCTAGAAAATTTCCGAATTTAGCAACAAAAGTTTTGCCTTCGGATCTGTGATAGAAGGTATACCCAACAGTCTCCTTTGGGTATCCTATGAAGACACATTTCTCCGATTTGGGTTCGAGCTTATCAGGTTGAAGTTTCTTCACATAAGCATCGCAGCCCCAAACTTTAAGAAACGACAACTTTGGTTTCTTGCCAAACCACAGTTCATAAGGCGTCGTCTCAACGGATTTTGATGGTGCCCTATTTAACGTGAATGCAGCCGTCTCTAAAGCATAACCCCAAAACGATAGCGGTAAATCAGTAAGAGACATCATAGATCGCACCATATCTAGTAAAGTGCGATTACGACGTTCGGACACACCATTACGCTGTGGTGTTCCGGGTGGCGTGAGTTGCGAAACTATTCCGCATTGTTTCAAATGTAGACCAAACTCGTAACTCAAATATTCTCCTCCACGATCTGATCGTAGAAACTTTATTTTCTTGTTACGATGATTTTCAACTTCACTCTGAAATTCTTTGAACTTTTCAAATGTTTCAGACTTATGTTTCATTAAGTAGATATACCCATATCTGCTTAAATCATCTGTGAAGGTGAGAAAATAACGATATCCGCCATGAGCCTCAACATTCATCGGACCACATACATCTGTATGTATGATTTCCAACAAATCTGTTGCTCTCTCCATAGTTCCGGAGAACGGTGTTTTAGTCATCTTGCCCATGAGGCACGGTTCGCAAGTACCAAGTGATTCATAATCAAGTGGTTCCAAAAGTCCATCAGTATGGAGTTTCTTCATGCGCTTTACACCGATATGACCTAAACGGCAGTGCCACAAATAAGTTGCACTATCATTATCAACTCTGCATCTTTTGGTTTCAATATTATGAATATGTGTATCACTACTATCGAGATTCAACAAAAATAGACCACTCTTCAAGGGTGCATGACCATAAAAGATATTACTCATATAAATAGAACAACCATTATTCTCTGATTTAAATGAATAACCGTCTCGCATCAAACAAGATCCAGATATAATGTTCATGCTCAACGCTGGCACCAAATAACAATTATTTAGGTCTAAAACTAATCCCGAAGGTAGATGTAGAGGTAGCGTGCCGACCGCGATCACATCGACTTTGGAACCATTTCCCACGTGCATCGTCACCTCGTCCTTAGCCAATCTTCGCTTAATCCGTAGCCCCTGTTTCGAGTTGCATATATTAGCGACAGAACCAGTATCAAATACCCAGGTGCTACTGCGAGCATTAGTAAGGTACACATCAATAACATGTATATCACATATACCTTTGTTCACCTTGCCATCCTTCTTATCCGCCAAATATTTTGGGCAGTTCCGCTTCCAGTGACCAGTTTGCTTGCAGTAGAAGCACTCAGTTTCAGGCTTAGGTCCAGACTTGGGTTTCTTCTCCTGAGCAACAACTTGTTTGCTGTTCTTCTTGAAGTTCCCTTTCTTCTTCCCTTTACCCTTTTTCTTGAAACTGGTGGTCTTATTGACCATCAACACTTGATGCTCCTTTTTGATTTCTACCTCCGCAGCCTTTAGCATTGCGAAGAGCTCGGGAATTGTCTTACTCATCCCTTGCATATTATAGTTCATCACGAAGCTCTTGTAGCTTGGTGGCAGTGATTGAAGAATTCTGTCAATAACGCTATCATCCGGAAGATTAACTCCCAGTTGAATTAAGTGATTGTTATACCCAGACATTTTGAGTATATGCTCACTGACAGAACTATTCTCTTCCATCTTGCAGCTGAAGAACTTATTGGATACTTCATATCTCTCAATTCGGTCATTTGCTTGAATATTAACTTCAACTCCTGGAACATCTCATATGCTCCATGACGTTCAAAACGTCGTTGAAGACCCGGTTCTAAGCCGTAAAGCATGGCACACTGAACTATCGAGTAGTCATCAGCTTTGCTCTGCCAGACGTTCATAACATCTGGTGTTGCTCCTGCAGCAGGCCTGGCACCCAGCGGTGCTTCCAGGACGTAATTCTTCTGTGCAGCAATGAGGATAATCCTCAAGTTACGGACCCAGTCCGTGTAATTGCTACCATCATCTTTCAACTTTGCTTTCTCAAGAAACGCATTAAAATTCAACGGAACAACAGCACGGGCCATCTATCTACAATTAACATAGACAAGCAAAATATACTATCAGGTACTAAGTTCATGATAAATTCAAGTTCAATTAATCATATTACTTAAGAACTCCCACTTAGATAGACATCCCTCTAATCCTCTAAGTGATCACGTGATCCATATCAACTAAACCATGTCCGATCATCACATGAGATGGAGTAGTTTCAATGGTGAACATCACTATGTTGATCATATCTACTATATGATTCACGCTCGACCTTTCGGTCTCCGTGTTCCGAGGCCATATCTGTTATATGCTAGGCTCGTCAAGTTTAACCTGAGTATTCCGCGTGTGCAACTGTTTTGCACCCGTTGTATTTGAACGTAGAGCCTATCACACCCGATCATCACGTGGTGTCTCAGCACGAAGAACTTTCGCAACGGTGCATACTCAAGGAGAACACTTATACTCTGATAATTTAGTGAAGGATCATCTTATAATGCTACCGTCAAACAAAGCAAGATAAGATGTATAAAGGATTAACATCACATGCAATCAATATAAGTGATATGATATGGCCATCATCATCTTGTGCTTGTGATCTCCATCTCGGAAGCACCGTGCTTGTGATCTCCATCTCCGAAGCACCGTCATGATCACCATCGTCACCGGCGCGACACCTTGATCTCCATCGTAGCATCGTTATCGTCTCGCCAACTTATTGCTTTTACGACTATCGCTAACGCTTAGTGATAAAGTAAAACTATTACATGGCGATTGCATATCATACAATAAAGCGACAACCATATGGCTCCTGCCAGTTGCCGATAACTCGGTTACAAAACATGATCATCTCATACAACACATTATATCACATCATATCTTGACCATATCACATCACAGCATGCCCTGCAAAAACAAGTTAGACGTCCTCTACTTTGTTGTTGCATATTTTACGTGGCTGCTACGGGCTTAGCAAGAACCGTTCTTACCTACGCATCAAAACCACAACGATAGTTTGTCAAGTTGGTGTTGTTTTAACCTTCGCAAGGACCGGGCGTAGCCACACTCAGTTCAACTAAAGTGAGAGAGACAGACACCCGCCGGTCACCTTTAAGCAACAAGTGCTCGCAACGGTGAAACCAGTCTCGCGTAAGCGTACGCGTAATGTCGGTCCGGGCCGCTTCATCTCACAATACCGCTGAACCAAAGTATGACATGCTGGTAAGCAGTATGACTTATATCGCCCACAACTCACTTGTGTTCTACTCGTGCATAGCATCAACGCATAAAACCAGGCTCGGATGCCACTGTTGGGGAACGTAGTAATTTCAAAAAAATTCCTACGCACACGCAAGATCATGGTGATGCATAGCAACGAGAGGGGAGAGTGTTGTCCACGTACCCTCGTAGACTGACAGCGGAAGCGTTATCACAACGCAGTTGATGTAGTCGTACGTCTTCACGATCCGACCGATCAAGTACCGAACGTACGGCACCTCCGAGTTCTACACACGTTCAGCTCGATGACGTCCCTCGAACATGCTACGCTAACGGAATGGGTCAAGTCAATCACGTCATTCTCCTAATGAGGTGATCTCGTTAATCAAATGACAACTTATGTCTATGGCTAGGAAACATAACCATCTTTGATTAACGAGCTAGTCAAGTAGAGGCATACTAGTGACACTCTGTTTGTCTATATATTCACACATGTATTATGTTTCCGGTTACTACAATTCTAGCATGAATAATAAACATTTATCATGATACAAGGAAATAAATAATACTTTATTATTGCCTCTAGGGCATATTTCCTTCAGGTGGACCCCCGGGACCCTTCCGGTGGTCCCGGTACAATACCGTTGACCCCCGAAACTCTCCCGGTGCCCGAAACTGGACTTCCTATGCATAAATCTTTACCTCCGGACTATTCCGGAACTCCTCGTGACGTCCGGGATCTCATCCGGGACTCCGAACAACTTTCGTTTAACCGCATACTAATATCTCTACAACTCTAGCGTCACCGAACCTTAAGTGTGTGGACCCTACGGGTTCGGGAGACACGTAGACATGACCGAGATAACTCTCCGATCAATAACCAACAGCGGGATCTGGATACCCATGTTGGCTCCCACATGCTCCACGATAATCTCATCGGATGAACCACAATGTCGAGGATTCAATCAACCCCGTATACAATTCCCTTTGTCAATCGGTACGATACTTGCCCAAGATTCGATCGTCGGTATGCCAATACCTCGTTCAATCTCGTTACCGACAAGTCACTTTACTCGTTCCTTAATGCATGATCCCGTGACTAACTACTTAGTCACATTGAGCTCATTATGATGATGCATTAACGAGTGGGCCCAGAGATACCTCTCCGTCATACGGAGTGACAAATCCCAGTCTCGATCCGTGCCAACCCAACAGACACTTTTGGAGATACCTGTAGTGCACCTTTATAGTCACCCAGTTACATTGTGACGTTTGGTACACCCAAAGCATTCCTACGGTATCCGGGAGTTGCACGATCTCATGGTCTAAGGAGATGATACTTGACATTAGAAAAGCTTTAGCAAACGAACTACACGATCTAGTGCCATGCTTAGGATTGGGTCTTGTCCATCACATCATTCTCCTAATGATGTGATCCCGTTATCAATGACATCCAATGTCCATGGTTAGGAAACCGTAACCATCTATTGATCAACGAGCTAGTCAACTAGAGGCTCACTAGGGACATGTTATGGTCTATGTGTTCACACATGTATTACGATTTCCGGATAACACAATTATAGCATAAACAATAGACAATTATCATGAACAAGGAAATATAATAATAACCATTTTATTATTGCCTCTAGGGCATATTTCCAACAGTCTCCCACTTGCACTAGAGTCAATAATATAGTTACATTGTGATGAATCGTACACCCATAGAGTTCTGGTGTTGATCATGTTTCGCCCGTGGAAGAGGTTTAGTCAACGGATCTGCGACATTCAAATCCGTATGCACTTTACAAATATCTATGTCTCCATTTTGAACATTTTCACGAATGGAGTTGAAGCGACGCTTGATGTGCCTGGTCTTCTTGTGAAACCTGGGCTCCTTGGCAAGGGCAATAGCTCCAGTGTTGTCACAGAAGAGAGTCATCGGCCCCGATGCATTGGGAATAACTCCTAGGTCGGCAATGAACTCCTTCATCCAGATTGCTTCATGTGCTGCCTCCGAGGCTGCCATGTACTCCGCTTCACATGTAGATCCCGCCACGACGCTTTGCTTGCAACTGCACCAGCTGACTGCCCCACCATTCAAAATATACACGTATCCGGTTTGTGACTTAGAGTCATCCAGATCTGTGTCGAAGCTAGCATCGACGTAACCCTTTACGACGAGCTCTTCGTCACCTCCATAAACGAGAAACATATCCTTAGTCCTTTTCAGGTACTTCAGGATGTTCTTGACCGCTGTCCAGTGTTCCATGCCGGGATTACTTTGGTACCTTCCTACCAAACTTACGGCAAGGTTTACATCAGGTCTGGTACACAGCATGGCATACATAATAGACCCTATGGCCGAGGCATAGGGGATGACACTCATCTTTTCTCTATCTTCTGCCGTGGTCGGGCATTGAGCCGTGCTCAATCTCACACCTTGCAATACAGGCAAGAACCCCTTCTTGGACTGATCCATATTGAACTTCTTCAATATCTTGTCAAGGTATGTGCTTTGTGAAAGACCTATGAGGCGTCTCGATCTATCTCTATAGATCTTGATGCCTAATATGTAAGCAGCTTCTCCAAGGTCCTTCATTGAAAAACACTTATTCAAGTAGGCCTTTATGCTTTCCAAGAATTCTATATCATTTCCCATCAATAGTATGTCATCCACATATAATATGAGAAATGCTGCAGAGCTCCCACTCACTTTCTTGTAAACACAGGCTTCTCCATAAGTCTGTGTAAACCCAAACGCTTTGATCATCTCATCAAAGCGAATGTTCCAACTCCGAGATGCCTGCACCAGCCCATAGATTGTGCGCTGGAGCTTGCATACCTTGTCAGCATTCTTAGGATCGACAAAACCTTCCGGCTGCATCATATACAATTCTTCCTTAAAGAAGCCGTTAAGGAATGCCGTTTTGACGTCCATTTGCCATATTTCATAATCGTAGAATGCGGCAATTGCTAACATGATTCGGACGGGCTTCAGCTTCGCTACGGGTGAGAAGGTCTCATCGTAGTCAACTCCTTGAACTTGTCGATAACCCTTAGCGACAAGTCGAGCTTTATAGATGGTAACATTTCCATCCGCGTCCGTCTTCTTCTTAAAGATCCATTTATTTTCTATCGCTCGCCGATCATTGGGCAAGTCTGTCAAAGTCCATACTTTGTTTTCATACATGGATCCTATATCGGATTGCATGGCTTCAAGCCATTTGTTGGAATCTGGGCCCGCCATTGCTTCTACATAGTTCGAAGGTTCACCGTTGTCCAACAACATGATTTCCAGGACAGGGTTGCCGTACCACTCTAGTGCGGAACGTGTCCTTGTGGACCTACGAAGTTCAGTGGTAACTTGATCATGATCGTCATCATTAACTTCCTCTCTAGTCAGTGCAGGCACCACAGAAACATTTTCTTGTGCTGCGCTACTTTCTGGTTCGAGAGGGGTCATCTCATCAAGTTCCACTTTCCTCCCACTTACTTCTTTCGAGAGAAACTCTTTCTCCAGAAAGGACCCGTTCTTGGCAACGAAGATCTTGCCTTCGGATATAAGGTAGAAGGTATACCCAATGGTTTCCTTAGGGTATCCTATGAAGATGCATTTTTCCGACTTGGGTTCGAGCTTTTCAGGTTGAAGTTTCTTGACATAAGCATCGCATCCCCAAACTTTAAGAAACGACAGCTTAGGTTTCTTTCCAAACCATAATTCATACGGTGTTGTCTCAACGGATTTCGACGGAGCCCTATTTAAAGTGAATGCGGCAGTCTCTAAAGCATAACCCCGGAATGATAGCGGTAGATCGGTAAGAGACATCATAGATCGCACCATATCCAATAGAGTGCGATTACGACGTTCGGACACACCATTACGCTGAGGTGTTCCAGGCGGCGTGATTTGTGAAACAATTCCACATTTCCTTAAGTGTGTGCCAAATTCGTGACTCAAATATTCCCCTCCACGATCTGATCGTAAGAACTTTATTTTCCTGTCACGTTGATTCTCAACCTCACTCTGAAATTCCTTGAACTTTTCAAAGGTCTCAGACTTGTGTTTCATCAAGTAGACATACCCATATCTACTCAAGTCATCAGTGAGGGTGAGAACATAACGATAGCCACCGCGAGCCTCAACGCTCATTGGACCGCACACATCAGTATGTATGATTTCCAATAAGTTGGTTCCTCGCTCCATTGTTCCGAGAACGGAGTCTTGGTCATTTTCCCATGAAATGATTCATAATCAAGAGACTCCAAAAGTCCATCGGTATGGAGTTTCTTCATGCGTTTGACACCAATGTGACCAAGGCGGCAGTGCCACAAGTATATGTGGGACTATCATTATCAACCTTACATTTCTTGGCATTCACACTATGAATATGTGTAACATCACGTTCGAGATTCATTAAGAATAAACCATTGACCAGCGGGGCATGACCATAAAACATATCTCTCATATAAATAGAACAACCATTATTCTCTGATTTAAATGAGTAGCCATCTCGCATCAAACGAGATCCAGATACAATGTTCATGCTCAAAGCTGGCACTAAATAACAATAATTGAGGTTTAAAACTAATCCCGTAGGTAAATGTAGAGGTAGCGTGCCGACGGCGATCACATCGACCTTAGAACCATTCCCGACGCGCATCGTCACCTCGTCCTTTGCCAGTCTCCGCTTATTCCGCAGCTCCTGCTTTGAGTTACAAATATGAGCAACCGCACCGGTATCAAATACCCAGGAGCTACTACGAGCGTTGGTTAGGTACACATCAATAACATGTATATCACATATACCTTTGGTTTTGCCGGCCTTCTTATCCGCTAAGTACTTGGGGCAGTTCCGCTTCCAGTGACCGTTTCCCTTGCAATAAAAGCACTCAGTCTCAGGCTTGGGTCCATTCTTTGTCTTCTTCCCGGCAGCTTGCTTACCGGGCGCGGCAACTCCCTTGCCGTCTTTCTTGAAGTTCTTCTTACCCTTGCCTTTCTTGAACTTAGTGGTTTTATTCACCATCAACACTTGATGTTCCTTTTTGATCTCCACCTCCGCTGATTTCAGCATTGAATATACCTCAGGAATGGTCTTTTCCATCCCCTGCATATTGAAGTTCATCACAAAGCTCTTGTAGCTAGGTGGGAGCGACTGAAGGATTCTGTCAACGATCGCATCATCCGGGAGATTAACTCCCAGCTGAGATAAGCGGTTGTGCAACCCAGACATTTTGAGTATGTGCTAGCTGACAGAACTATTCTCCTCCATCTTACAACTGTAGAACTTGTCGGAGACTTCATATCTCTCGACCCGGGCATGAGCTTGGAAAACCATTTTCAGCTCTTGGAACATCTCATATGCTCCGTGCTGCTCGAAACGCTTTTGGAGCCCCGGTTCTAAGCTGTAAAGCATGCCGCACTGAACTAGGGAGTAATCATCAACACGTGTTTGCCAGGCGTTCATAACGTCTTGGTTTGCTGGGACGGGTGCTTCACCTAGCGATGCTTCAAGGACATATGCTTTCTTGGCAGCTATGAGGATGATCCTCAAGTTCCGGACCCAGTCCGTATAGTTGCTACCATCGTCTTTCAGCTTGGTTTTCTCTAGGAACGCGTTGAAGTTGAGGTTGACATTAGCGTGGGCCATTTGATCTACAAGACATATTGTAAAGATTTTAGACTAAGTTCATGATAATTAAGTTCATCTAATCAAATTATTAATGAACTCCCACTCAGACAGACATCCCTCTAGTCATCTAAGTGATACATGATCCGAGTCAACTAGGCCGTGTCCGATCATCACGTGAGACGGACTAGTCATCATCGGTGAACATCTTCATGTTGATCGTATCTGCTATACGACTCATGTTCGACCTTTCGGTCTCTTGTGTTCCGAGGCCATGTCTGTACATGCTAGGCTCGTCAAGTCAACCTAAGTGTATTGCGTGTGTAAATCTGGCTTACACCCGTTGTATGCGAACGTTAGAACCTATCACACCCGATCATCACGTGGTGCTTCGGAACAACGAACTTTCGCAACGGTGCATAGTTAGGGGGGACATTTTCTTGAAATTTTAGCGAGGGATCATCTTATTTATGCTACCGTCATTCTAAGCAAATAAGATGTAAAACATGATAAACATCACATGCAATCAAATAGTGACATGATATGGCCAATATCATTTTGCTCCTTTTGATCTCCATCTTCGGGGCGCCATGATCATCATCGTCACCGGCATGACACCATGATCTCCATCGTCATGATCTCCATCATCGTGTCTTCATGAAGTTGTCTCGCCAACTATTACTTCTACTACTATGGCTAACGGTTAGCAATAAAGTAAAGTAATTACATGACGTTTCAGTTGACACGCAGGTCATAAATAAATTAAGACAACTCCTATGGCTCCTGCCGGTTGTCATACTCATCGACATGCAAGTCGTGATTCCTATTACAAGAACATGATCAATCTCATACATCACATATATCATTCATCACATTCTTCTGGCCATATCACATCACATGACACATGCTGCAAAAACAAGTTAGGCTTCCTCTAATTGTTGTTGCAAAAAATTTTACGTGGCTGCTATAGGTTTCTAGCAAGAACGTTTCTTACCTACGCCAAAACCACAACGTGATATGCCAATTTCTATTTACCCTTCATAAGGACCCTTTTCATCGAATCCGATCCGACTAAAGTGGGAGAGACAGACACCCTCTAGCCACCTTATGCAACTAGTGCATGTCAGTCGGTGGAACCTGTCTCACGTAAGCGTACGTGTAAGGTTGGTCCGGGCCGCTTCATCCCATGATGCCGCCGAATCAAGATAAGACTAGTAACGGCAAGTAAATTGACAAAATCGACGCCCACAACAACTTGTGTTCTACTCGTGCATAGAAACTACGCATAGACCTAGCTCATGATGCCACTGTTGGGGATCGTAACAGAAATTTAAAATTTTCTACGCATCACCAAGATCAATCTATGGAGTCATCTAGCAACGAGAGAGAGAGAGGAGTGCATCTACATACCCTTGTAGATCGCGAGCGGAAGCGTTCAAGAGAACGGGGTTGATGGAGTCGTACTCGTCGTGATCCAAATCACCGATGATCCTAGCGCCGAACGGACGGCACCTTCGCGTTCAACACACGTACGGAGCGGAGATGTCTCCTCCTTCTTGATCCAGCAAGGGGGAAGGAGAAGTTGATGAAGATCCAGCAGCACGACGGCGTGGTGGTGGAAGCACCAGGATTCTAGCAGGGCTTCACCAAGTGCTACTGGAGGAGGAAGAGGTGTCACGGGAGGGAGAGGGAGGCGCCAGGGCTTAGGGTGCGGCTGCCCTCCCTCCCCTCCACTATATATAGGGGCTAGGGGGGCGCATGCCCCCCTTGGAGATCCCATCTAGAGGGGGGCGGCGGCCCCCGGGGGGGCAACGGCCCCCTTAGGGTTTCCAACCAGGGGGGCCCGTCGGGGGGCAACGGCCCCCTAGGGTTTCCAACCCTAGGTGCCTTGGGCCCTTGGGTGGGGCGCACCAGCCCACCAGGGGCTGGTTCCCACGCCACTTCAGCCCATGGGGCCCTTCGGGATAGGTGGCCCCACCCGGTGACCCCCGAAACTCTCCCGGTGGCCGAAACTGGACTTCCTATATATAAATCTTTACCTCCGGATCATTCCGGAACTCCTCGTGACATCCGGGATCTCATCCGGGACTCCGAACAACTTTCGGTTAACCGCATACTAATATCTCTACAGCTCTAGCGTCACCGAACCTTAAGTGTGTAGACCCTACGGGTTCGGGAGACACGTAGACATGACCGAGACAACTCTCCGGTCAATAACCAACAGCGGGATCTGGATACCCATGTTGGCTCCCACATGCTCCACGATAATCTCATCGGATGAACCACGATGTCGAGGATTCAATCAACCCCGTATACAATTCCCTTTGTCAATCGGTACGTTACTTGCCCGAGATTCGATCGTCGGTATCCCAATACCTCGTTCAATCTCGTTACCGACAAGTCACTTTAGTCGTTCCGTAATGCATGATCCCGTGACTAACTACTTAGTCACATTGAGCTCATTATGATGATGCATTACCGAGTGGCCCCAGAGATACCTCTCCGTCATACGGAGTGACAAATCCCAGTCTCGATCCGATTCAACCCAACAGACACTTTCGGAGATACCTGTAGTGCACCTTTATAGTCACCCAGTTACGTTAATGACGTTTGGTACACCCAAAGCATTCATACGGTATCCGGGAGTTGCACGATCTCATGGTCTAAGGAGATGATACTTGACATTAGAAAAGCTTTAGCAAACGAACTAGACGAGCTAGTGCCATGCTTAGGATTGGGTCTTGTCCATCACATCATTCTCCTAATGATGTGATCCCGTTATCAATGACATCCAATGTCCATAGTCAGGAAACCGTAACCATCTATTGATCAACGAGCTAGTCAACTAGAGGCTCACTAGGGACATGTTATGGTCTATGTGTTCACACATGTATTACGATTTCCGGATAACACAATTATACCATGAACAATAGACAATTATCATGAACAAGGAAATATAATAATAACCATTTTATTATTGCCTCTAGGGCATATTTCCAACACTTGGAAGCCTAGCTATTAAATGAGAATGATACGTATCGGGAGGGAGGTAGCAACATGATCTGAAAAGGGCACTTTACCCCTCTTTATCATAGATAAAATAACAGGTAGCAACAAGAACACATCATGTTTGTTCATAAATTGCTCTTACTGTACACTTCTCAGCGGCGTCGCAGCCACTCTCGTTGGAAGACCGCGAAGCCAAACGCTGCACCATCCTCCAGAGCTCCTGCCTCCTCCTTTTCCTTTCTGATGATAACGAGAGCAAGGTGCAGACGGAGGACGACAAGGCATCCGTTGACTACAAACTGCCGGTCAGCGGGACGGAGGTCCCCGTCGTGCGAGCAATACTAGGATGAACATGAACCTGCAGCATATGATGTTGCAACGAAGAGCTTATGTGTGTGGCATGTGGCAATGCACCATCGAGCAGAGCGTGACTACTACTTTTTGAGCAGAACCGCTCGATGTCGTGGCACGAGTTCAAGAGAACCGTCACCAGTAGCCGCTAATAATTAACGAGTTTGTGTGCGGTGTTTGACTATGTCCTATGTTTTGTTTGTTTTGGTATTGTGCTGAACTACATTGCATTGAAAACACAATCAATGACGATGTGCAACCAAAATCCGGGCGCCAAATCGAGGGGAAATGATAGCACTTGCTTATTTTAAGCAGCAGAAAATAGAGCCAGCACTTCAACCCTGTACAGACCGACCCAAAATCAGCTCAACAATTTGGTAAAAATCCAAAACGACAGTACGACAGAACAAATTCAGATGCATGTCATCTATATAAGGAGTTACTTCTATATCAGCTCCATGCTAGAAACAAGCAAATGGCAAATAGAAAGTTCATGTCTCCAAGCCACACGACATCACTGTGTACGAGATAACAACAACTCGGGAGACAACTGAATGTGTTGACGCCTTCCTTCATGACCAACGAAGAAACCTAATCCAAAACAAACTCAAGTGCATTAGCAACAAAACCTAATCTAACTCGAGATCTTAAACTTTTACTTGCACAATGTACGTTTCATTTTGTTTTGGTCTTACGCTTTTACTTAGGTGTCACATCTTGATTTCCAAAGTTGGCACTTACCACACATGCACACAAGTACCTCCAATGAGTTAAACATCAAGGCGCCAGTACAGTAGAATGCAGGAGTTCATAAGGTCCTGATTCAGATGTAATATTAACAAGAACTAATCATAGAAAAATTTAAGTGCCAGTGTGTACCACAACCTATTGTAACTTGTATCACAGCACCGAGAAAATTTCTATAACAATCAGTAACCAGAAAACATGTTCGAAAAAGCCTATCAAACGCATTGCAGAGGAAACTCCGAGTAACTAAACAGAGGAAAACACAACCTTCCTTCCCTTTATTATATCAAAATCTCTCATCTTTATTACATAAATCTCCAAGTTCAACTACCGCGCCTGCTTATTTACACAGACTCCCTTTCCTTTCCAACGTCTTTTTAGGTTGTCAATTTCCTAGCGATGGTAGATGTATTGTTCTTGTCTTTCAATTTTTCAATTGCCATCTTGTCAGCCTAGCCGTTGAATGGGAATGATAGGTATCAGGAAGGAGGTAGCTACAATAAGTCCATAACACACCATGTGCATTCGTGTTTTGCTCCTACTGCACACTTCTCGGCGGAGTCGCATCCACTCTCCTTGGACGACGGCGACACCAAACACTGCTCCAGGGGGGCTCCCAACTCCTCCTTGTCCTCTCTGACGACGACGAGGGCAAGGCGGAGATGGAGGGCGGCAAGGCCCCGACAGACTACAACCCGTCGGCCAGCCGCCAGCAGTACCGAGGTCCCTGTCACCGAGTGCACGCATGCGAGCAATACCGGGGGGGCGAACAAGAACCGCAACATATCTTGGCGGTGAGGAGAGCCTCTGTGGATGGTAATGCACCATCTGGCGGAGCGCCACTGCTAGTTCTTCATGCACCAGCACATCAGGAGAACATCTCACTGCTAGCATGAGGTCGAGAGCAGTGTCACCCGCACCAACTAATAATTAACGAGTTGCGTGCGGTACCTGGCTGTGTACTACATATGTTTTGTTTGTTTTTGGTCTTGAGCTGAACTACCATGTATTCAAAGCACGATAAATATCACTATTTGTAACCAAATTGGGATGCTAAATCAAGAGGAAATGATAGCACTTCCAAACTTTAAGCACCAGAAAATAGAGCTAGCACTTCATCCCGGTACAGACCGACCTAACCTATCCAAAATCAGCTCAACCATTTGATAAAAATTAAAAACAACAGTACCGCAGAAGAAATTCAAATGCCTATCATCCATATATTAGGACTAACCACTTCCAATATATTGGCGGTATGCTAGAAACAAGCAAATTACAAATAGAAAGTTCATGTCTCCAAGCTATAGAACATCACGGTGTACGAGATAACAGCAGCTCGGAGATAGTTGAATGTGTTACACATTTCTGTCTGGCTTGCTGCCGGCGAAGAAACATAATCCAAAACGAACTCAAATGCATCAAGAAAAGAACAAGACTGAAACTAGAATTTGTAGACAAACATATGGCAGCTCACATTGTGCAGAATAGCCGAATTGCACATGATATTAAGAGCTCGCATATACATTCATCAGCGTTCATCCCAAGTTGCTGCAGCACAAAAGAAGTTTAGACACAGCCGAACATAAGACTGAACCACAATACGGTAGAAACAGAGATACAACAAGACGAGCACACGGTAACAACTTCATTGGCAGAGGACCCAAAGGCAGAAGCAGCACCACGGACAGGCACTTACTGGCCATGTCGGAGGCAGAGGACCAAGCGAAGGGTGAACACTTTCTGGATGTTCCAGTCAGCAAGGGTGCGATTGTTCTCGAGCTGCTTGCCGGCAAAGATGTACATGCCACCAATTCAGTTCGAATGTACGGAGTATCAGTGAAACACAAAGGCAGGAGTACGGCAGCATGCAGAAGTTCCTGAAGTAATGATTCAGATGTAATACTCACAAGAACTAATCACAGACAAAGTTAGGTGCCACAAACCTGCTGTACCACTACCACAGCACAAACAAATTTTTAGGATAACAATCAGTAACCTGAAACATGTACTCTACGAACAGGACATCAAATGCATGGGAAAGAAACCACAGAATGACCCAACAACGAACATCTGGCAATTAGAATTACATATAGAATCAAAGCCTGGGTAATATTGTGGGTCCGCTTCTGCTACACCATGCATAACGCTTCAGTGATAGAAGAAAGTCAAGAAACTAGTTCTCAAGAGAGGTGAAGTTATAGTTTCGAAGTATTCCTGCCACTGGAATAACTTTCCGCACCCCAAATTTAAAATGTACATGCCCTCCGTGCCATTAAAATGACAGAATCTCTCAACTTTATTACAGAAATTTTCAAGTACAACTACCGCCTACTTATTTGCACACCATCCTTTCCCTTCCAAACACCATTTTGAGATGTCAATTTTCTAGTATTAGAACAACTAGCGATGGTGGATTTATTGTTTTTCTCTTCCACTTTTATATCGGCAGTCTAGCCATTGATTGGGAATGATAGGTATCGGGAGAGAGGTAGCAACAATATTGATGAGTGTTTGCTTGTTGTTTACATGTAGGAAAAGGTGTGGTAGCACCCGGGACTCCCGGCACCCCCGTTCAGTCCCTTCGAGATTTGTGCTAGGGTCTGACTGGAATGAGACCATTTGCAGCAGCAGCCTACTTTGTCGGCCATTTGCCTCATCTGATAGCAGCGACGGTAGACGCGTACTAGGGATATAGGACTAGCAGTAGGTACTTGTTTATGCCTAGACTGTGCCGGACAGGTTTGACAGGATGGTGTACTGTTCTTGACGGTGATGTGTGACGGGGGCAGGAGTATTTGACCGCGATGGGTCCTGGTGGGACTGGATTAATTAGATACTCCTAGTGACTTCTCTCAAATGGGGCAAAATTTCGTGTTTTGACCCTTTTGACAAAGAAATTCAGGATCTGACCCCGGTTCGAAAAAAATTCAGGATTTGACCCTTTTGCTACCGCCAGGGTCTCTGGCGGTAGGGTTAGACAGCCTACCGCCAGGGGCCGTGGCGGTAGGGTGCGACGAAGGGGGATGGTGGCCGTTTGCCTGTGCTGACGTGGATAAGTACCCTACCACCAGGGGTCCTAGCGGTAGGCTGTCTAACCCTACCGCCAGAGACCCTGGCGGTAGGGTGTGGCTGGGTTTTGCCGTACAAACCTTCTGTAACAAAATATGCAAGGGGCCTGGCGGTAGGTTCACCCTACCGCCATTGGGGCTGGCGGTAGGTTGTCTGACCCTACCGCCACAGAGCCTAGCGGTAGGGTCCTCTGTTTTGTTGCTTCAAGTTCATTTGGTTGCTTCTTTTCAAATTTAATATGACAGCAATATCACAGCAAGTTTCACAAATATGACAGCAACATCACAGATTTTAAACAATTAAACTTGGGCATCACATACACATAGTAGCAAACGGAGTTCAACTAATTAGTAAACGGAGTTTCACAAATAGCAAAACACATAGATCCACAAATAGCAAACACATAGTTCCACGTAGTTTCACACGACAAGTTCAACCAAACGAAGTTCAACCTAATAGCAAACACATAGACAACCCAACTACAAGAGCCAACTATCGAAGATCATAATCAGTTGCTCCTTCCCCTCTTGGAGGTACGGTCCTCATTACTCTTTGAACGAGTCTCTTCAGTCTTCTTCTTGGGCCGTCGAGTAACCGGTCTCTGGAAAGGGTCCGGCTTAGCAAATCCTTCTTCTTCGGATTCCTCTTCGGCAGCTGAGATGGCTGAGATGTTTGAGTTGGTGGAGGTCCATAATCTTCATCGTACTCCTCCTCCCCGTTGCTCTCATCCTCCCCTTCTTCATGTGTGGCCTCCTCCTCCTCCTCATCCTCTTCCTCCTCCTCCTCCTCCTCAGTCAACCTAGACGACGAAGGAACATGGCTCGATGAGCCGATGAGACCTTGTGTGGCTACAGGCCGATAAGCTTCAACCGACCCAGCTCCAGCACACCCAAGCAGCCCTACTAGCTTGCGACAACGCTTCACGAACTTCTGCACTCACAATGAAACAAGGGCATAATAAGTATCAGGTTTATGATTGCAAGTGAACAAGATGCATCTGTTCCGAGGATGCTGAAATTGTACCTTCATCGCCCCCCTCATTTTGTTCTCAGATTGTACGCTCCCGGGGATATCACCTAGTGCATCTGAGGCTTGAAAGATGCATCTGTTCAGCTCACCAGACTGCAACGGCATAAGTCAGTCACGATGGCGAATAGAATAGTTTAAATACAACCGTCGGTTCAAACTTACCACTCTGTTGATGAGGGGTGCGAACTCCCTAAATCCATTGTGCATGCTCTGATGCCGGTCTGGTAGGCCGCTTCCTCGGGGTCATCCCTCTCCAGCTCCGCGGTGTCTTCCGCCGTCCACCGAGGCCTGAGACGAAGACGGTGCTTATGGCCATCATCGTACCACCTCATGTGTTGGTCCAGGTAAGCATTCCAGTCAGTCACTTTCCTCTCCCCATCTTTACGGAACCTCCGTCCGTTCCACACCGTCACATGAGTTTTATGCTCCTCTCCCCAGTCTGTGATCGAGTGATTCTTCTGCCGGCTCATCCTGCAAGGCATAGGCCACAAGAAACACCATAATAAATTCGCCACGCAATGAAATCATGTGCATAGAGAACAAAGCGCTCACAGATGGAGCGCGTGGCCGCCGGTATCGGTTGGCTGGCCCGGTGGGGTATGCTGATACACCCCAAACTGCGTGGCCATGCGGTGTGGCAAGTGCCACTCGACGGCGTACACACAGATCATGGGCACGATGCACCGCCAGAGACCACGGTCCGCATCGCACATCACGTTCAGATCAAAGTCCCACTCTCGGTCATGATACGGCCGCCAGTTTACCTATTATATATACGTTGGTAAGTTCCCACTCTCGGTCAAAAGTAGAATCAAAGAGAAAGTTGTTGAGCAAGTTCATATACCTGCGTATGCGTCAGAGTGTCCAACTCGTTGGTGTAGGTCTTGTACGAAGTCTTGTTTAGGCCTGTGTAGAGTTTGACAACGTCCCACTCGTAAGCCACGGTGGGGTGTCAAGTCTCGTCGCCGTCTTCGCTATAGGCACCCCACGGGCGTCTTGGCAACTTCTCCGGACGCCCCACCGGCAGCCGCTCCCACATCCAAATGGAGAAGGCCCAGACAAAACCACCCATATTGGACTTTTCTCCCGTCCTCTGCGTTGCGTCGTCAAGCTGCAAAACATCAAATGAGGATCAGATATAACAAAATGTCATGGACACACTTTCGTAGGTAGGTAGGCAATTAGATCCTCTCTTACCAAACGGTATAGGTAGGCCAGAGATGCGGTCCCCCAACTGTACCCTACCTCCCAGTCCGCTAGGAAGAAGAGATACGACCAGTTGGCAGAGTTCCCGGAGCTGTCTGGAAACACGACCTCCGTGAGAATGTACCACAGGTAGGCCCTCACGTACCACTCCACAGTCGTCTCGTCGGCGCCTTCGAGGCATTTCTGCCGGTGCTCCGAGAGCCAGATCAACGGCACACCGGATGTACGGTTACCCTTAGTAGCGGGTCAGTCGCCGATGAGGGTGGCAACCCTCTGCTGCCAGTTGGTCCTCTCCACTCGCCCGGTGAGTGCATGACCCTCGATCGGCATGGCAGTAATCATCGCCCAATCCTCGAGGGTCACCGTCATCTCCCCACATGGCAGATGGAAAGAATGGGTCTCCGGTCGCCACGGGTCAATCAACACTGTCAGAGCTGCGTGGACAAGCGTCGGCGGCTGACGCTTGAACTGCAACACAAAACCCCAACAGACGGGCTTTCTTGAAGAACAACGTGTAGCGCTCATCGTAGTCCATATGCCCATGAACCCCGTGACCCCTCATGCGCAGTGGCTGGAGCATCTGTCAAAAAGTGAACGCCAAAAGTTAGGGAATTATTTTCATCAATCCGAAAACTTTGATCAATATTTCATTCATATCACTTACCTCTCCGTTCTCTATGAAACGGGCACAATGACCCTTGTCGAATGCCCAGTCCAGCATGGAGTACCGTGGGCCGATGTTGTCCGCAAGAGGTGCCCGCCTTAATAGAATTTCATAAACAAAAGCATCATAAGCATAAGCATACATAAACAAACAATGAAATCAAATCATATCAAAATCATATCAACATGCATCATATCAACAAAAAATCTTAAGTATATTCCTCCAACAACATCTACTACACATGATGGATCAAATCATATCAACATGCATCATATCAACAAAAAATCCTCCAACATACATCATATCATCATATTTGTAAATAATTTTTCGAAACAACATCTTCATATCATCATATCAACATGCATCGTAAGACTAGGGTTCATCTTCACACTACATCATATCATCATATCAACATGCATCATCAAACTAGGGTTCATCTTCAAACTAACAAAAAAAAATATGAACTATTGATTAGAGTTCATATTCAATACCACTAGTTACTAAAGAACTAAGAACTAGAACTACAATCAAAGTAAAACAATCTTAGGTGAAAAAAATCCAATCTAAGTTCAAAAATATGAGGGATTTCAAGCAAATAATGCGTCTAATTGGAAGCAAGTTTGCAAAAACTAATTGGAGGGATTGGAGGAGCTTATGTTTCTCTCTTCGGCGCCATCTCGATCCGCAAAAACGGTGAAGAATCGGTGAAGATCCAAGGGGGAGAGTGAAGGAGATGAGAGAGGGAGAGAGGGGCGACTTGGGGGAGAAAGGGAGGAGAAACTGCCGACGGGGGGAGGGGGAGGGGTGGGGAGATGGGAAGCGGCGCGGGGTCTCGGGCGAAATAACTGCCCGGACCCTACCGCCAGGGGTCCTGGCGGTAGGGTTAGACAGCCTACTGCCAGGTCCCCTGGCGGTAGGGTGCGACGGAGGGGAACAGCGGCCGTCACCGCGTGCTGACGTCGATAAGTACGCTACCGCGAGAGGCCCTGGCGGTAGGCTGTCTAACCCTACCGCCAGGACCCTTGGCGGTAAGAAAAAGCGTCAAATCCCAAAAAAAAATTCAAACCTGGATCAGATTCTGAATTTCTTTGTCAAAAGGTCAAAACACGAAATTTTGCCCTCAAACGGAGAGCAGATTGGCTGCTGGTGCTTCATCGCTCAAGGTTCATGGGGAACGCGCATGCGGCGATGGGCGCTCCAAGAGGCTGGCGATGGTCATTTACTGCAGCAACGACTAGACTTTGAAGGAGGGTGCGACACGTTGAAGACGACCGCGTGCGCTAGGCTGACATATCAAGTGGGGCGACGACCAGGACATGAAAGTGCTGTGGAATCTGCCTATAATATACGGTGTCATGCGGTGCCCAGCTCCCGTCGTTACTGTTCAAGTAGACCTGCGAAAGAAAGCAAAATTGCAGCCCATGGCACAAATCCCCGGCAAAACTGCTATGCATGAACGGTGGGATAGACGGGAGTCTAGACACCCTGGTACTAAAAGGCCGGTCACATGTACTCTTCATGTCCTGGTGGAGTTGTAAAAGCTCTTCTTTGATGGACGGGAGCTCGACGATGACCATGGCTCCTGCCTCCTAGGTTGACTCAGCACCTTCGTCCTATGGAGTAGGATAGCTACATTTTCATGCACAAGCAAAGTATCGTCGTCTCTATAGGGCAGCACCAGCACTGGCACCCGCTCTCTAGGAAGCACGACGGCAAACGACTTCGGCTGATGCTGGATAGGCTTCTGGTTACTGTGCGTCGCCTATCGCCATCATAGGGCTGCATGTCGGCAACCACTAGGTGGCTTTTTTTTTCTTATTTCTCTTGTACTCTTTGGGCATGATTATGTTGTTGCCCCAACCGTCGTTTATGATTCGGGGTTTGAGAGCTGATTGTATGGATAGTTGCTTTATTTATAATGCGGAATGAAAGCCTATTTCAAGAACAAAGTATCATCCACACTTGAGGCACGAGGTCAGGAGAGGCGATGTCGCTGGGACGAATGACAGCCTCAAAGGCGGCCTCTAGTTGGTGTGGCTTTTCTACTGTGGCCTAAGTTTTGTTTGTTTTGGCCTGTTAAGAAGAATTCATCAGCTTGATCGATTCGAACACCAACTCGAGGGAAAATGACGACCCTTCAAATTTTAAGCAACAGAACACAGAGTTAGCACTTTCACAAGAACGTAAAGCCACTTCAATTTTTTTCGTGCGTGATAGGGAGAAAACACGGGCGTGTGAAGTAGGGGAACGAAGGGCTCAGTCCATCAGTGTGGAGGCGTGGCTGGTCGAGACTCCCCAAAATCGGTTCAAATGGATAGAGAACATAAAGGAATTTCAAGCCTGGTACTAATTCACGATAGTTGAAAACAGCAGCACCATAGAAAAAATTCATACTGTACATTTTTGGGAGAAACCAATACAAGTACGCACAAAAAATAGATAAACACAAGTACTACCTAACAAATACTATCAGCTATGTAAGAACTAGCTACTTTCAATATACTCCCTTCGTCCCATAATATAAGGGAGTATCATGGAGCTTGAAACAAGCAAACTGTTCATGTTTGCAAGGGTGGATTCTTCAGGGATCGAACTCGCATCGCTCAAGTAGGCAACCCTTGTACTATCTTTGCTGACCACCAAAGCAATTGGTCACTTGTGATTTACTAGCGCTAAACTTTACATGAACTAGTATGGGCGCGCTATTTATTTATCATTTAGTTTTTTCATTTACTTCTATAAAATTGTGAATTTAAAAACGTTCATCGATTTTGAGATAAAAGTTCACAAACTTAAAAAAAGTTCATCGATTTTGAGAAATAGTTCATCATTTTTGAAGAAAAGTTCACAAACTTTAAAAAGTTCTCCGATTTTGGAAAAAAAATTATGAAAAAGTTTTAAAAGTTCATTGTTTTCCAAAAAAAAATTCATCGGTTTTGAAAAAAGTTCATCGAGTTTGAGAAAATAGTTCATCGATTTTGAAAAAAGTTCACAAATTTGAATGAAAATTTCATCAATCTTGAAAAAAGTTCATCAAAATTAGTTCATCAGATTTGGAAAAGGTTCATCGAATTTGAGAAAACAAAAGTCAATTTGGAAAAAAGTTCGATGAATTAGAAAAAAGTTCATCAATTTTCGAAAAATGTGGATGAATTTGATAAAGATCATCGAACGAGATAGAAGGAAAAAAATTGATGGAATTGTGGGCACGAAGTTACTATGGCAGGGTGGTTGCCACAGTGGGCTGTTAACCAGGAAGGTCTTGGTTCGATTCCCAGCTCTCGAGGAATTTTTGCGATTTGTATAAGCGAACGACAGCGAAGCGAGAGAAATGGGCCAAGCCCAGCTAAAGTGGCTGCAGGCGCCCGTTAGCAGAATACACATTAACGGGCGCCTGCAGCGCTAAATAGGAAATGCCGGGCAGCCACCCCAGGCGGTGGAGAGGAAAAGAGTTTGGGCTGGATCTGGGCAGCGTAAGGCCCAATGTGAGCCTGCTGGATCTGGGCACTCCCCATCTCTCGCTAGCGCAGCATGTGGCACATCGACTTGAAGCTTCTATTTTTTTTTCTTTTTTTCTCTAGTTTTCTCGTGTACTACCTAGGCTAGTAGTACTAGTACATGCACATATGCTGCACGGTGAATGTGTGTGTACTGCTTCGCACGTCGCGCATGAAGGCGTCATGTGCAACATGTAAGTTGTGCCGTACCAACAAAAATATAGTCTTTCATAAAGTGCGACGGGAAGCACAAATACACCAGGAAAGGAAGCACAGTTTGTTATCTTTGTGAGCACAAGTCTGTTGCTGCTCCACGCCCAGGAGTACATTTACTTACTAGTTACTACTGCCATGTTGGTATGCTATCCATAGTAACTATTTCTTCATTTTCTTCCTTCGTTGATGGAAGTAGTGTAACTTAATTCTACAGAAAACTTTATAGTATGCATGTCACATGACGGATATACAGAAATAAAATCAAATTCTGAATCATAATGTGGGTCCTCTTCCCCTTAAAACATGTATGTACACTACGGTGAAGGAAGAAACTAGTTCCCAAGGGAAGTGAAGTTGTAATTTGAAACTATTCATGTCAATATCCGCAACTAGAATAACACTAACACCTATCATTGTAATCGATCGATGCTCTCCACGTCATCAAATATCTCATCTTTATTATGGATATTTTACGCCCAACTACCACCTACTTATCTATATCACCTGCCTTCACTTTCCAACATCTTACTGAGATGTCAATTTCCTAGTGTCAGAAGAAGTAGCTAGCGAGGGTAGATCTGTTGTTCTTCTCTTTCAATTTTCACTCGCTATCTGGTAGCCTAGCCATTGGATTGGAATGATAGGTATCGGAACTTGGGAGAGGGATAGCAACAAGAATGGAAGTTGTTTGCTCATAGATTACTAATACTCTACACATCTTGACGGAGTCGCACCGGGTCTTCTTCAAGAGTCACAAGCCCGGTGATGGAGCCCACGATACCGAACACTAATCCATCCTCCAGGATGCCCACGTCGGCTACTGTTTTGTGCACAAGCATAGAATCATGGAGGAGGACCGCATGTTGCGTGGCATGAGGTGAAGCATGACGACATCATGAGGGTCCATGGAATTGTCAATATCGATTGCCAATAATTAACAAGTTGTCACACGGCGTTTGCGTTGTGGTGTCATGTTTTATTTGCTTTGGTCTTGCTTTGCCTCATGGTAATGGATAAGTAATCAATATTACAACACACAAACATCAACGGTTTAAGAACCGTGTAAGTAAAAAAATATAATTTCAAGCTCGATGCATATTCATGATAGTTCAAAATAGAAGTATTGTAGACGAAGTTCAGATTACTCATTTTGAGGAAAAACAAATACAAGTACCAACAAAAACTATGAGTTATGTAAGAACAAGTCACTTCCAGTTGTTCAAGGAGCTAGGAACAAGAAAAAATTTAAGGTACACTAAAACAGCACAAACTCGTGAGACGACGCCGAAACAAACTCAAATGCATCAGGAACAAGAGTGAAACGAGAATCAGCTGGTGAACATATATAACAACACACATAGGGATCATTTATTCATTCATCACCATTCATCCATAGCTACTCCATAACAAATGTTGGTAGCCACAACCAAACATAACTGGATCACTTTGAGGTAGAAACAAAGACACAACAAGATGAGCAATGCTAACAACTCCATTGGAGGACACTGAAGGCACCAGACATGCGAGCCTAGAGACAGAAACAATGCCACATCCAAGTACTTATTGTTCACCGCAGAGGCAACACTCCAAGTGAATAGTGGACTCCTTCTCGGTGTTGTATTCCGCCAGGGTGAGGTCATCCTTGCTGTTGCACCCGAGGTTTGCCCTCCTTGTCCTGGATCTTTGCCTTGATTTTGTTAATGGTGTTGACTCAACCGCAAGTGTGATAGTCTTTCCCATGAGTGCCCTGATGAAGATTTGCCTACCACCACCAAGGTAGAGCAATATGTAGAGGGTGCACTCTTTCTATATGTTTTCAACAAGGGTGGTCCAATCCTCGAGCTGCTTGCCAACAAAGATCTACCCACAATCCGTTCAACCTAGAAATGAAGAGCATTATCATTTTAATGGCAATACCATATTTTTTAAAGGAGACACCCAGCCTTTGCATCATTATGATTCACACACCCATCTTTAACGATGAACAATAACAATGCAGAAAAATGAAAACTAACGGAATAACTTAACAATGATGGGTCTATCTAGGCCATGTCTCATGATTGAAATTGTCATTAAATATCTCAATTCAATGTTGCGTCCTTTTTCCAAATAATATGTTGATAATATTTTTTTGGTAGCAAGTACTCAATAGAAATTGTGTATTTTGAAACAAGCTTGCTTAGATAGTTTCGCTTCTACTAAGACCAAAACTAAGTTTTTGCTGCAAATAGCAAGATAGGCAAGATAAGCTGATAGGGAGAAAACCCCGCAGCAAAGCACAACTGATTTCACTAGCTATCATAGGTCCTTTGCCCATAATAATAGGGTTTTCTATTTTCGTGCCCCTAGTTCATTAGTTCATCCCAATTTTGCCCCACCCCTTTAACCTTCCTCACGTTTTCCCTCCTCCAACCACCCTAGCCTCGCAAATGCTCGAATGGAGCGTTTCTGTTGGGTCAAGCCTGTTGGCGAGTTACTTATGAGTAGGACTACTTAAAATACTGACGTGAGTTTATGATTTTACCTCGGCCATTAACAAAAGGAAAATGTGAGCTTTATGTGTTTCACCTCCATCATGAACAAATAGGAAGGAGGGAAATCACGAAACATATTTCCATGCATCAGGAAGGGTATGTCCATGATATACGGATTAGAAGGAATTTCTTTGGAAAAGAAACAATCACACTGACATACATAAGGAAGGAAAAAAATGGGAAGCATATCCCCATGCATTGGGTCAAGTCAAATTTCATGATTCACAACTTCACACATTAGGAAGGAAAAATCTCAGGAAATAAGCTGGTCATAGATTGATACACAATTTAAAAAAAATGCATTGATACACAATTTTTAAAAAATGATGAACAATTGAAATCAAGAAAAAGAAAAATACGACCACATTTTTTTCTTCACCAACATACAAAGTCAAGAACAAAAGAGCAAAAATCATGAATAGTATCTATATCTATACCAATATAAAAAGACCCAGTGAGACAGATCCAACATATCTCGGCCATCCTTTAGCGTTAATCCGACAGTCCTTATTGTCCTAATGGTGAGCAACCAAACACGTTTACTGCTAAACGCGTTTAGTGCTAATCAATCCTTTCTCTCCCCGATCCCCTTCCTTACGTACCCTTTCACACGAAAGAAAACTGCCATAGCAAACCGTCGTGTGATCCCCTTCCTTACGTACCCTTTCACACAAAAGGAAACTGCCACAGCGAACTGTCGTGCGATCCCCTTCCTTACGTACACTTTCACACGAAAGGAAACCGCCACAGAGAACCGCCCCACGGCGCCGCCCCATCACCTCGCTTCAGCGACACACGCCGCCCCATCGCCTCGACCGGCAACAGCTTCAAGGACGCCGCCCCTCACATCTCCGTGCCGCCTCTACGCATCGCCTTTGTGTGGCCTCGGCCGTAGCGACGCCGCCGCAACTTCAAGGACGCCGGTTGTCGGGACGCCGCCTAGACCGCGCTTGGCTGACCGGCGGGGGCGCGTTGGAGGCGCCACCTGGACCGCCCATCGTCGTCGGACCTGTCAGGGACACCGCATGGCTGTCCGTTGGCGTCGGGCCGTCGGACCATCATGGACACTACCTCGACCGCCTGCCTGTCCCTCTCCGTCGGGCCTAGGTCGTCAGTGCTGCCATCAGGGGACACGCCGCCGTCAAACACGCAGTCGCCTAGCCAGAGGTCTTTCATCTCTTGTTTCTTTATTTCTTCCGGAGAAGATTGATTCATGTTTCACTGAACAGAAAAGTACGTTGTATGCACTAAAAATTGTACCCAAATCAGTGTTCGTAAAACTGAACCAAAAGCAGCCACGTGTGCACACATTCAACACTTATTAAGCTTCATTACCAACGTGCGCTATGAAACAACCAGGTTACACAGTGATATGGAACTTTTGATAGCACCTGGGTAGTAGATCAGGTGTGCTGATTTCAATGGATTGTGCTTAGATTTTTGGATTTCTCTTTAGCGGCCCGAGGACAAGGTATGTGCGCCCTCCCCTGGTCACTTGATATACCATTAACTACGTTGGGTTAGTACAATTTTCAACCCATTTGAAGGAAGAGATGGACCTGCCGCTGGTGATGCTTACACAAACTATTTCTTTTGATGCTACTTTTCTAAAGAAAATTCAGGTATATCTTCAAGCCGGATTAAGATTACACGTGCGCATTTACTAGTTCTCAAGAAAGGACCAAAACGGATCTTTAAAAAAAGGCATGAACAAGATTTTAATCAAAAATCATGAATATTGGTTTTCACCATCTATCTCACCAAAAATCGGATCTATAGAACATGAAAATCTAGACAGAGAAACAAGATGGATCATTTCTTTTTGAAGGAGAAATAGAACGTGATTTCGAACATAAAAAAATCAGTTATCAAAATTTTGAGAAACATCAAGAAGCCAAGCTCGTTGACCCCTGCCTCCTAGAGTCGTGGAAGCCTACATCGATCGACAGCGGAATCAGCGAGGATGCACCCGAGCCTTCCACGGACATTTCCATGGCCGGGAGCATAGAAAAGTTCATCAAGGTTCGCCTTCCTCCTGCACTCCTGACCGCACCTACAAAGTGACCAGTATTTTGTTAACTCATCGAGTTGGACGTCGCCGGCCGGAGAGAGAAAGAAGGCAGGGGCTGGTGCGGAGCGAACAGAGGTTGGGCCGATTTTGTACTGTGCCTTTTTCTTTTTGCGAGATTTTTTTGCCGTGCTATATAGTTTGCTAAATTTGTAATACAGGTAGACCAAATCAGCTATCAAACAATGTACACTGTCTGACAGGGTGGATTCACGAGCCCATCCCAGCCTGAATCAACCACAGACATTCTTTTCCATACTGCTTTGTAATTTCAGTATAGGTTGTTGGGTCCCTTGTGTCATTGAAAATCAGTGTGGTAGTGCCCTTGAAGACATCCTTCCACTGTGGTTGCCACGAGCGACGGTCACTACTCCTCTATCTACGTTTCTTGCCATGCTGCCATCATCTACGTCGAACACTTGAACTGGTCCGTGTCACAAACAGGGTGTAACCAGCTCGAGCGCTGACTGCGAGGCATCGCACAGAGTCCCAGTGGTGGCGATCGCTGTGGTGTCTGAACAATAATGCTAAACATACAAAGAGTTACACGCAATTACACGTTGATTAGGATTTTTTCCATCTACTAACCAATCACAAATTTGCCCTCCCCTCCCCCCGATTTTCAGGGGGTGGGCCGCCTCCCCGCCTATTGACCAATCAAATCAACCCTCTTTGTAAAACCTTGTAACTCGTTTGTACGTGTAGCATTACTCGTGTCTGAATATTTCCCAAAGTCTCCTATTCCCAAATCCCAAATGCATTTCACGTTTTCTGTTACTTTCTTTTGCCATGCATGCCTCTTGACCTCGCTAGATTTAGCCTTCTGTGGCCTATATGAAACCAGCAGAAAAGTGTGTCAACTCGTAGGATGCTACTCCATGAGTGCCAATGGAGCAATATATATGCACAAATGATTTATGGTTGGGTGGTGTTCGTGCATTGTTTCACAGCTATGGTTTCATGCCATAACTATTGGTCTAATGAGTGGCGCTCGTAGTACATGTGGACGATCCAGGACTTGTTCTACTGTCTTGCACGTGCAAGTAAATGTAAATTAGCAGTTTCAGAAGAAATTGGTACGATCCTCCGTGATGAAGAAGGATCGATCGTCTTCGCATCGTGCCATCATCTGCATACTTTGTAACAGTCCGCTAGAGGCGGAGTTGGCTGCATGCATGGAGGGAATTGTCCTAACCTACGGGTGGAGCACAAAGCTTCCATCGTCGAAACTGATTCCGAACTGGCAGCCAACATGATCCAGCAGCTGGAGATTGATCGGTCCGCGACGGCCTCTATTATTGGCAAGATACAAAGTCTTCTTGCGCAAGATAAACTGTACTCCATTGGCACACTTTTCGCCGAGCAGGAAAGAGTGTTGCTCATCGCCTAGCTCAAATAGGTTATGACATGCAGACAACAGTTTGGCTGAGGTCTGGTCCTCATGAGATTGATTTGTTGTACTATAACGATTGAATCACCAAGGTTAAGCAAGGAAATCTCTTTTACCCTGCACAAAAAAAAAGGTCAAAGGAAGTGATAAAAATAGTAAGAAGGCCCTCTATTAGAAAATGATTAGAGCATCTCTAACCGATTTCCTGTAATTTAAAAGAGAATACAGCGAGCATCATTTAGCGGAGGATATTTGCTCCTTGAAAAAGTGTCGTTTCTAACCTATCCCTTAAACTTAACTCCCTATAGCTTATACTTGGCTCATGCATTTTGTCGAACACTTGCAATGCAACACACACAACACGCATACAAGCTAAAAGGTGGCACTCGATCGTGTGGCCTCATGTCGCGGAGGCAGTACCTAGCGGCAAGGCGACCGCGGGCGGCAGTGTCGGGATCTGCTGCACCAACTCTCCCGTTTAAATAAATGGCGAACTTCTTTGGCAGCACCGACGACTGGTTAGTACCACCTCGCCATCGTCCAAGAATTTATCCTCGGTGACCGTGTTGTCCTCCACAAGGGCAAGCATAAGGTGGAACACACTTGACATGCGTGCGACGTCGTGTGGGGACATGACGAAGTGGAGCTCCTCCTAGAAGTGCATTTTGATCACTTCCCGGAGCTGCTATCAAGGACGCGGTGAGGTGCAGACGGTTGCCGATGGTGGGAACGACAGGAGGAGCGCCTAGCGCTAGGGAAGAGGAGGATGAGCGCCGCCGTGGCTGGAGACGATGGAAAGGACGATAAAATAACGGAATCCTGCCGAAATTTGGTGGTGGGAGGTCGACGGGGCTACGGGATGGCCATCGGAGGCAAGGAAGGCAGCGCCGAAGTGCATGCGGCTGAGCGGGGCAGAGCGTGGGTGAGAATAGGCAACAAAATAACCTCCACGGGTGGGGAGATGAGTATATTTAACGGCCACGTGGGATAAATTCTCGACCTCTAACCGTTACAAGGGATCGGCAAGATGTCGGTTAGAGGAGGAAAATGCAATGTAACCTCCTCTAACCGGTTGTAGGGGGTCTGCTAGAGATGCTCCTAGCTTAAACTTACAAGGGAACACTAGTAGAAAAAGGGTCATCTATCCCGGTTGGTAAGGGCCTTTTGTCCCGGTTTTTGAACCGGGACTAAAGGGTCGTTACTAATGCCCTAGTCCTTTAGTCCCGGTTCTTACACGAACCGGGACAGATGAGCCTCCACGTGGCCGGTGCGGCGAGTCCAGGCAGGAGGGTCTTTGGTCCCGGTTGGTGGCACTAACCGGGACCAATAGGCATCCACGCGTCAGCATTTCAGGGGCTGGGGTTTTTGTTTTTTTTTGAAAGGGGGGTTGGGGGTTTTGGGTGGTTAATTTAGGTGTTTCATATATTGTGTTAGCTAGCTAATTAATAGAGAGAAGTGTCCTCTCTTATCTCCGTGCTTGGTCGACGCTACGTACTATATACGTATAGAGAGGACTAGACACGCTAGCTAGTAAGCAAATGAAGGAAACAGAAGATCGTCATGAACATATGCATACAGAGAGAAGTGATATCGACCACCTCTCCTTCTCCGAGAGATTGGTCGAACAACAAGTTCTCGTATATCTATCCGACACTACCGGCTACATATATACAATAATTATCTCTTACAATATAATCTCCTAATTAAATTGTAAGAACACAGGGTCCATATAGTATTCTCCATTTTCAGCAATCACGTGGTCAAGGAAGAATGCCGCCAATTCCTCTTGAATTGCTCGCATACGATCTGGTGCTAGGATTTCATCCCGCATCCGAAAGATCTAATTTGAAGAAGGGGGTCAATACATATATATATATATATATGAATAAATGAAACTCAACACAAATGATGGTAATAAAATAAAATTATGAATATTATTGCTTACGCACTTCATATTGTTCGTCAGAGTAGCCCCGCTCACAGGTCGTGTGGCGGATGGACTCGCAAACGTAGTATCCACAGAAATCATTCCCTTGTTCCTGCCACAACCACTTTACAAGAAATAGAGGTCAATCTAACTGATAAGCAAGCATGCTAAATGGTATTGTGAAACTAGCGCTTGAATCACTAGGAGATGCGCGGAACAGGCTACTATAGTACATACTTTCGGGTGTCTAAATTGCAGCTTCTTCGGCAGTCCCGGAGATTTTTGGTGAATTTCCTCCAAACCCCGCCAGACAAAGAAAACAATTACTTGATATCAGGAAATAAACAAAGTTGCTGATATGGTGGATAATGATCGATTTAACTTACTTCTCGAGCATTTGAGTCATGTCCGCATAGTTCTGGGGATCTTCTGGTCTCGAGTCTAAGACGGTTACTACTCCCTGCTCAAGCTTAATCTCTAGGAGAATATAGTGGAAGCTGCGCACACATGCATAAGTCATCAATTACATTACTATAACCTGGACTAATAAGGGAAACCGAATATGCACAAGACAGTAACACTCACTTGAAGTTGTAAGGAAGGAGTATTATATCTTTGTTTTCATTTATTACCAACGATCGTAGCAAGTTGGCCTCGGTATTTTCGGCATGATATTTAACCTTAGTTGCATCTATGAGATTTGTGTTAATGAACCCAATATCACCGATTTGTCTTTTTTTTCAATTCGGCGATCTTCAATCTGCATAATATAGTGAGGATAATTATAAATACATGCAATGAAAGAGCTGACCTATATAGAGAGACTTAATGACAGAAGTAGTACTACTTACAGACAGTAGCAAGTGACCGTTGATTTATCGAGGGCCTTTTGATTGAAAAACTGGAAGAACTCCTCAAATGGAACATTCAACAGTTCAATTCCAACGAGGTCATGCTCCTCTTTAACTCTCAGCATCAAAGTATTCCTCCCCCCAGACTCTCTGCAGGTTTTCATGTATCAATCATGTAATCTTCGCATCATCGTTGTTAGAGATCTTTCATCTTTGACGAGAGGCTTCCCGTAATGGTATTTGTGTTCGTCCACCTCCAAGAAATCATAATGTACATTGTCGGGCAGGTAATCTCCAAGATTGCTATAACCGGGCACCATGCTCGGAGCATTAGCGACGATGTCGCTAGACACCTTGAGCGGGGGGCGCGATTGGTTCGCTTGTTCGCTGAGCTGGGCAATTTTTTTCCCAGCTCGTTGTTCTTTTAACCTTTGATCACTGACAGTACTTCCCGACCGCTCCGCTTCGACAAATGTCTTTGCAATAATGCGCTCATAGTTGCCTCTCGGCGGAGACTTTGGTGGTTTTGTCAGGGCAGCCAGAGTGCGCTTCGCTTTCACCGGATCTTCCTTCTCCTCCGGAGGTGGATGTTTCTTTGCTTTCACCCCTTCAAAGAAGTTCGTCACTTCGGCTCGCACGATCTTCGTGGTTTCCTCCTCGGTCCTCTCGTATGGTAACTTCTCTGGAGTCTTTAGAGAAGGACCGAATCTGTATTGCCTCCCGCCTCTGGCTATACTGCTAGACGCCGGTAGAGCAGACGGAGCGGCTGCGGCTGTCTTCTTTCCTTGCTTATGAGGCGGAGGAGAAGGACTACGACGCGCCGGAGCAGCCGGAGTGGCGGCGGGTCTCTTCTGCCCTTGCTGACGAGGCGGAGAAGGAGGAGGCTGGCTGCTTGGGTGCGCCGGCGCAGGCGGAGAAGGAGGCGGAGTGCCGCCACGCGCCGGAGAAGGAGGCTGAGTGCCCTGATCTCTCGTCGGAGGAGGAGGCGGAGTGCCGCCACGCGCCGGAGGAGGCTGAGTGCCCTGATCACTCGCCGGAGGAGGAGGCGGAGGAGGAGGCGGAATGCCCTTACTCGCCGGAGGCGTCCAGTTCAGAAGGTTGATGAGCTCCTTCCGCCATAGGCATGGAGTCTTCAGAGCAGAACCCAGCCGAGTCTCCCCTTCACCGGTAGGGTGGTCAAGCTGGAGGTCCTCAAATCCCTCCGTTATTTCATCCACCATCACCCTAGCATATCTTTCTGGAATCGGCCGGCAGTGGTAGGTTGCGCCGGGTTCAGGAGGTAAAACAGAGCCAACAGCCGCCTTGACTTTGAAGTTCTGCCATTGCGTCATAAGGTGGCAATGTTCGAGACTCCGTGATAGCATCCACGGGGTAGCTAGCAGGAGCCGTCAAGACATGCTCCGGCTGAAGCAGCTCGGTGGAAGCCACGCTGCTTCTCCGCTGATATGGCGGGGTAGCTTCGGGGGTAGTTTCGGCATGTCGATTGCCGTCTCGTTCCTCTAGCGCTTGAACCCTTTCGTGCAGCTTCTGAATTTGGGTCTGCTCCACTTTTTTCCTCCTCTCCTGGCTTTTGTAACCGCCTGCGTCCGGAAAACCAGCCTTCCACCGCACAGGCTTAACTAATATATTTACCTGGCCAGACTCTGTTCGGTCACCGGAGTCGTCACCACGGGCTCCTTCTTGCACCAGCATTAGGCACCGGAGCCATCATAATCATGTCTTTCCTCCTCCACTCTTCGATCACCGTAGCCTGCTTCTTCACCCTGTTCTTCCAGACCATCATTGTCGTTAAGATACGACAAGACATCACCTCCGGCTAAGATTATGTCCCCCAACACCTCTTCTGCTTCCTCGTCTTGTCCGTGCTCCATTGTTTCTGCAAATATTACAACATGGCAATTATTACACAAACATGACAACAGGTGGATATATTAGTGCATACGTAGACCTAGCTTATTCCGGGTTTGGGGTGGCCTCGGCAACACTTCAAGGGTAGGGGCGCGGCGGGAGGGGGTAGGAGACCTACATCGTTTTTTTCTAGGGTTTGGGTGTCCTCGAGAGTTTTGGTCGAGCGAGAGGGCCGGGGGGGGGGGTGCTCCCGTGGTATAAGTTATCACGGTCGAGAGGGGGTGCTCACTTTTCTAAAAATCTAACTTTTGCATATATGAACATATATACACAGAGAACATACATACATATATACACTTTTCTAAACATGAAGCAGGTGGATATATTAGTGGCAAACGTAGACCTAGCTTCTCCCTGGTTTGGGGTGGCCTCGGCAACGCTTCACATTTGTCTAGCTAGTGTCAAAGGATTCAACAAAACCCCTCGGCGTTCCTCGACCCTCGATCCCTCGACGACCCTCGCACCTCGAACCCTCGATGACCCTCGACCCTCCGCCCTAGTTCCCGACCCTCGACCGCTCGGCGATCCTCGACACCCTCATTCCCGATAAAAAAGAAGAAAAAAAAGAGGAGAAGTAGAAGGAATAGAGGAGTGGAAGATTTCTTTTTTTCTTCTTCTTCCTCTTCTTATTTTTTCCGACGTCCCCCCTCATGCCATGTCCGACGCACCCCCCCCCCCCGCCGCCTCATGTAATGTCCGACGTCCCCCCTCACTTTAACAAAGAACTACCTTTAAAAAAGACTTGCTTCGCCGCGGGTGCTCGATCGGTGCGACGTGGACTCGGTGGAAACACTTTATGAAAATGCGGTGGTGGCCGGGCCGGGCGGTTTTCTTTTCCTTCTTCATTTTTTCCTTTGTTTTTTCTTATATGTTTGTTTTTTTTCACTCTACATTTTCGTACATATAAAAAAAATAAAGTTTCTATACAAAAGTGCACAATTTTTATGAACAAATTACAACATCTAAATTAACAACACATCTAAATAAATATTACTACACATATGAAATTTTCCTAATCTTAAAACTAAACTAAACATAAACTAAAATAATCTAAAAAACATGTAAAAACATCTAAGAATAGCATCTAAAAACATCTAAAAACATCAATAAAAACATTTACAAAACATCCGCCCCGTGCACCGCGCAGGGGTGGAGGGGCACGGCGGAGGGGCCGGCGTCGGCGCCGGCGGGGCGGGGCGCAGGGGCGCGGGACAGGGGAGGGGCGCGGGAGCAGGCTGGTGCTCACAGGGGGCGGCGGGGCACGGTGGAGCAGGGGCGACGGCGACGGCGACTCGGAGGAGCAGGGGCGTCGGGGCAGAGGGCGAAAGCGGCGGCGGCGGCGACGTGGAGCAGCCTGACGGCGTCGGTGGCGGCGGCGACGGCGACGTCGAGCAGCCTGACGGCGTCGGTGGCGGCAGCGACGGCAACGTGAAGCAGGGGCGTCGGGCGGCGACGGCGAGGAGGAGCAGGGGCGTCGGGGGTGAAGAAGTGATGGATTTGGTCGAAACTGCTAAGTGTTTGCTTATATATCCAGGGCATTGGTACCGGTTCGTGGCACCAACCGGGACTAAAGGTCTCTTTTCAGCAGCCCAAAGGGCGGGAAGCGGCGGCCTTTGGTCCCGGTTGGTGGCACCAACCGGGACTAAAGGGGGGGCATTGGTCCCGGTTGGAGGCCCCTTTTAGTCCCGGTTGGTGCCATCAACCGGGACGGAAAGCCTTGCACAGCGGCGTGGTGGTGGGAGTTTAGTCCCACCTCGCTAGCTGAGAGAGAGCCGCACCTGTTTATAAGGTGCGGTGCGCCTGAGCTGTCGAGCTCCTCTCTAAAGCAGGCTTACGGGCCTAACATCTCTGTACATGCCTGTGGGCCTACTGGGCCTTCTGCGGGCCTGAATCCTGGCCCATGGATGGGTTTCTAGTCGTATTCAGGCCGTGGTGGCCCAGTAGGTGGCATAATTTTTATTTTTTGCCTGTTTTTTGTTTTCTTTTTGCTTTATTTATTTTGTTTTGTTACTACTTACAACAAAAAACTTATTTATTTTGTTTTATTTTGTTTCTAATTACTTATTTATTTTACTTTATGATAATTCTTTTTGCTATTAAAGTTTCTAACAAAAAAAGTTCTTTATGAAAATTCTTTTTGCTTTCAATGATTTTGAATAGAAAATACTTCGATAATTTTAGTTGCATCAATTTTATATAATTTTAGTTTCAACCGTTTCTTACTTCATTTGTTATTTTTCATGCATTTATTGATTATTTTGAGCTATAAGACCCTGAAATTGAAAAGCATTTCAAATGAACTCTGAAAAGGTTGAAAGTTGGCATGGTATCATCATTTCATCCACATAGCATGTGCAAGAAAGTTGAGAGGGTTACGGCAAAAACTGGATGCACTTCTTGTACAAAACGGAGAATGGTATCATACTCGTCTGTTACAAAGTTGGCATGGTATCATCATAATAGTTGCGGGAGAAAGTCTTCACTTTTTCTTCGCTAGTGTCATTTGCTTATTGCGCCGTAACCATGGATAATCTTCATCGTTTATCAGGATGCTTGGGTCAGCCTTGACTTTGAAGGGAGGAATTTCATGAAACTTTTCATAATCTTCAGACATGTCTGTCTTGCCCTCCACTCCCACAATGTCCCTTTTTCCTGAAAGAACTATGTGGCGCTTTGGCTCATCGTATGATGTATTCGCTTCCTTATCTTTTCTTTTTCTCGGTCTGGTAGACATGTCCTTCACATAGATAATCTGTGCCACATCATTGGCTAGGACGAACGGTTCATCAGTGTACCCAAGATTGTTCAGATCCACTGTTGTCATTCCGTACTGTGAGTCTACCTGTACCCCGCCTCCTGACAGATTGACCCATTTGCACTTAAACAAAGGGACCTTAAAATCATGTCTGTAGTCAAGTTCCCATATGTCCATTATGTAACCATAATATGTGTCCTTTCCCCTCTCGGTTGCTACATCAAAGCGGACACCGCTGTTTTGGTTGGTGCTCTTTTGATCTTGGGCGATCGTGTAAAATGTATTCCCATTTATCTTGTATCCTTTGTAAATCAATACAGTCGAAGATGGTCCCCTGGACAACGAAGTACAACTCATCACAAACAGTGGTGTCACCTCTGAGACGTGTTTCCAACCAACTGCTGAAAGTCCTGATGTGTTCACATGTAATCCAGTCGTCACACTGCTCCGGGTGTTTGGAGCGCAGACTGTTCTTATGTTCATCGACATACGGGGTCATCAAGGTAGAGTTCTGTAGAACTGTGTAGTGTGCTTGAGACCAAGAATGCCCGTCCCCGCATATTATTGAGTCCGCTCCTAGCGTGCCTTTTCCAGTCAGTCTTCCCTCATACCGCGATTTAGGGAGACCTATCTTCTTAAGGCCAGGAATGAAGTCAACAGAAAACCCAATGACACACTCTGTTTGATGGCCCATGGAGATGCTTCCTTCTGGCCTAGCGCGGTTACGGACATATTTCTTTAGGACTCCCATGAACCTCTCAAAGGGAACATATTGTGTAGAAATATGGGCCCCAGAATGACAATCTCGTCGACTAGATGAACTAGGACGTGCGTCATGATATTGAAGAAGGATGGTGGGAACACCAGCTCGAAACTGATAAGACATTGCGCCACATCACTCCTTAGGCTTGGTATGATTTCTGGATCGATCACCTTCTGAGAGATTGCATTGAGGAATGCACATAGCTTCACAATGGCTAATCGGACGTTTTCCGGTAGAAGCCCCCTCAATGCAACCGGAAGCAGTTGCGTCATAATCACGTGGCAGTCATGAGACTTTAGGTTCTGGAAATTTTTCTCTGGCATATTTATTATTCCCTTGATATTCGACGAGAAGCCAGTCGGGACCTTCATACTGAGCAGGCATTCAAAGAAGATTTCTTTCTCTTCTTTCGTAAGAGCGTAGCTGGCAGGACCTTCGTACTGCTTCGGAGGCATGCTGTCTTTTTCGTGCAAACGTTGCAGGTCCTCCCGTGCCTCGGGTGTCTCTTTTGTCTTCCCATACACACCCAAGAAGCCTAACAGGTTCACGCAAAGGTTCTTCGTCACGTGCATCACGTCGATTGAAGAGCGGACCTCTAGGTCTTTCCAGTAGGGTAGGTCCCAAAATATAGATTTCTGCTTCCACATGGGTGCGTGTCCCTCAGCGTCATTCGGAACAGCTAGTCCGCCGGGACCCTTTCCAAAGATTACGTGTAAATCATTGACCATAGCAAGTACGTGATCACCGGTACGCATGGCGGGCTTCTTCCGGTGATCTGCCTCGCCTTTGAAATGCTTGCCTTTCTTTCGACATTGATGGTTGGTCAGAAGAATTCGACGATGGCCCAGGTACACATTCTTCTTGCATTTGTCCAGGTATATACTTTCAGTGTCATCTAAACAGTGCGTGCATGCGTGGTATCCCTTGTTTGTCTGCCCTGAAAGGTTACTGAGAGCGGGCCAATCGTTGATGGTTACAAACAGCAACGCGTGCAGGTTAAATTCCTCCTGTTTGTGCTCATCCCACGTACGTACACTGTTTACATTCCACAGCTGTAAAAGTTCTTCAACTAATGGCCTTAGATACACATCAATGTCGTTGCCAGGTTGCTTAGGGCCTTGGATGAGAACTGGCATCATAACGAACTTCCGCTTCATGCACATCCAAGGAGGAAGGTTATACATACATAGAGTCACGGGCCAGGTGCTGTGATTGCTGCTCTGCTCCCCGAAAGGATTAATGCCATCCGCGCTTAAACCAAACCATACGTTTCTTGGGTCACCTGCAAACTCAGCCTAGTACTTTCTCTCGATTTTTCTCCACTGCGACCCGTCAGCGGGTGCTCTCAACTTCCCGTCTTTCTTCCGGTCCTCACTGTGCCATCGCATAAACTTGGCATGCTCTTCGTTTCTGAACAGACGTTTCAACCGTGGTATTATAGGAGCATATCACATCTCCTTCGCAGGAACCCTCTTCCTGGGGGGCTCGTCGTCAACATCACCAGGGTCATCTCGTCTGATCTTATACCGCAATGCACCGCATACCGGGCATGCGTTCAGATCCTTGTACGCACCGCAGTAGAGGATGCAGTCATTAGGGCATGCATGTATCTTCTGCACCTCCAATCCTAGAGGGCATACGACCTTCTCTGCTGCGTATGTACTGTCGGGCAATTCGTTATCCTTTGGAAGCTTCTTCTTCAATGTTTTCAATAGCTTCTCAAATCCTTTGTCAGGCACAACATTCTCTGCCTTTCACTGCAGTAATTCCAGTACGGTACCGAGCTTTGTGTTGCCATCTTCGCAATTGGGGTACAACCCTTTTTTGTGGTCCTCTAACATGCGATCGAACTTCAGCTTCTCCTTTTGACTTTCGCATTGCGTCCTTGCATCGACAATGACCCGGCGGAGATCATCATCATCGGGCACTGGTTCCTCTTGATCTTCAGCAGCTTCCCCCGTTGCAGCATCATTGGGCACATCGTCTGGTTCCTCTTAATCTTCAGCAGCTTCCCCCGTTGCAGCATCACCGTATTCAGGGGGCACATAGTTGTCATCGTCCTCTTCTTCTTCGCAGTCTTCCATCATAACCCCTATTCCTCCGTGCCTCGTCGAAACATTATAGTGTGGCATGAAACCCTTGTAAAGCAGGTGGGTGTGAAGGATTTTTCGGTCAGAGTAAGACTTCGTATTCCCACATTTAGGGCATGGACAACACATAAAACCATTCTACTTGTTTGCCTCAGCCACTTCGAGAAAATCATGCATGCCCTTAATGTACTCGGAGGTGTGTCTGTCACCGTACATCCATTGCCGGTTCATTTGCGTGCATTATATATAATTAAGTGTGTCAAAAACCATTACAGAACATCATGAATAGATAATTAAGTGACCAAATTAATAGAAGTTCATCATCACATTAAAACCAAAGTACATACATAGTTCTCATCTAACAATATATAGCTCTCCAGAGCATCTAATTAATTAAACCATACATTGAAACTATGTAAAACATTTCAATGCGAAAACAAATGCGATCATAATCGCAACCAAGGTAACAATTGATCCAACGGCATAATGATACCAAGCCTCGGTATGAATGGCATATTTTCTAATCTTTCTAATCTTCAAGCGCATTGCATTCATCTTGATCTTGTGATCATCGACGACATCCGCAACATGCAACTCCAATATCATCTTCTCCTCCTCAATTTTTTTTCCTTCAAGAAATTGTTTTCTTCTTCAATTAAATTTAACCTCTCGACAATAGGGTCGGTTGGAATTTCCGGTTCACATACCTCCTAGATAAATAAAATCTATGTCACGTTGGTCGGCATAATTTTCATAAACAATAAATGAACCAATAGTTATAAAGATAATATATACCACATCCGAATCATAGACAGGACGAGGGCCGACGGGGGCGGATACCAAAACCATCGCACTATATAATAACAAGCAATACAATAGTAAGAAAATTAGACAAGTATCTATCTAAAGTAAGAATTTTTTTCTTTCAGAAAAAAGATAAGAACAAGAGGCTCACCACGGTGGTGCCGGCGACGAGATCGGCGCGGGCGATCGACGGCGGTGAAGACGGGAATGGGACGTGACGGGCCGCTAAACCTAGACAAATCTCGAGGAAAATGGAGCTTTGAGGTCGGGCTTCGAGAGGAGAAAGCTTAACTAGTGTGGCTCGGGCATTTCATCGAACACCTCATGTGCATAGGAGGTGAGCTAGAGCACCACAAAGCCCTCCCCTCGCCGGCCAAGAAAAACAGAGCACTGGAGTGCTCTGCTCGCGGGCGAGGGGTATATATAGGCACCTCATTGGTCCCGGTTCGTGGCATGAACCTGGACTAAAGGGCAGCCTGTGGTCCCGGTTCAAGCCACTAACCGGGACCAATGGTGGTGGGCCAGGAGTGAGGCCCATTGGTCCCGGTTCGTCCCACCAACCGGGACCAAAGGGGCCAGATGAACTGGGACCAATGCCCCCACGAGGCCCGGCAGGCCCCTGGCCTCACGAACCGGGACCAGTGCCCCCATTGGTCCCGGTTCTGGACTGAACCGGGACTAATGGGCTGACCCGGCCCGAACCAAAGCCCTCTTTTCTACTAGTGAAAGTGGTCATCAATTGCCAGAAGGCTTTGCTAGATAGTTTGTTATGTTGCAAGGTCAGTAGTGAAACTTAACTTGTGTATAAACAGCCTATTCTTAAGTCTGAATTGATGTTATCTAACTATGCACGGATTCTGAATCACATGACCGTCAAATGTAATAAAATGCAGTGACAAATATACCAAAAGATCGAGGAAGGTCACTACTGTAGAACGGACACGTAGTTTGATGTCACTTCAGATAACAACCTAAACAAACTCAAGTATTGGATTGGCTCGGCCACATTGTCCATCCAATGTGACTGGGCAAAGGAAATGCAATGCAGTGTCAGGTTGATCTTGTAATGTTGTTATCCTTAGATTGTCTGGGATGTAATATTTGAGATGTCCATTTGAGGGAAGGCGCTGAAAGGCATATAAAAATTGTACATTTGACCCAATTAAGCGCCATAACAAATAAAATCATGGATGATGTATGATTGCTACATTCGTGGTTTGCTATCAAACCGTATAAATCCAAAGCTTTATTGGTCAAAGACAAAGCTTACAGGGGGTCGACACAGGGGTCATAAGACCCGGTAAGGCATATACGATGACCCAAACTGAATGATAATACATAATTAACTAACTAACAAACTAATGATAAGCCCAGGTAATGAAGCGTTTGTATCTATCCTCAAAAGTAGCTTAAGTTAGCAGGCTCCTCTACTCCAAAAAATTTAGGGTTCCTTCGTCTCTCGTCGGTGCTGCCCCAAGTCCGCCTCGTCTCCGGTAGCCTTAGGGTCATGGGACATGGTGGATTCCGACCCTTGCCAGCCGGAGGGCTTCATTTTTGGATCTTTCTTTGAATTTTGTGAGGATTTGTGTCCTGCTCAGGTAGACGAGACGACGGCGACTCCCTGAATATGAAATAAGATTCTCCCTGTCTACCCCCGTTCCGGTGGTGCGTCTAACATCGTCGGTAGGCGTGTGGAGTTGTATCTCAGGTGGATCTGTCTTTGGTGGATCTGCTCAGATCTGGTCATCGTTCGTCCATGTTTGTGTGTCTTCAGGTTGGATCCTTTTGATCTATGCTACTACAACAAGTTTTGCCCGGCTCCAAAGATGAAGGGGCGATGACAGCGGCATGCCTTAGACTCGCTTCAGTGCTTATAGTCGTCGCCAGGTGGTCTACGAATTTGGATGTCATTTTTATTATTTCTGGTGTTTGTTGTAATGTCATCATTGAAGATGAATGGATTAGAAGATTTCTTGAAAAAAAATGTTCCTCAGTTTGTGAGCCTCGAAATTGTGGCAATAGCTGGAGGAGGCATTGTGCTCATCTTCGGTTCTCGCCATGGTGCCTCTACCGCAGGAGGAGGCAGTGAGCCTGTCACCAACTCGATGGCCACACCACGGGATGGTGGCTTTTCTGTTTTTCTGAGAAACAGGGGATGGTGGTTTTGCCAGCTCTTCCAGTTCCAGGCTTATTGCTGGGCCTCATTTCCATGGGCCGAGCATTCACTATGGTGAGAGGGAATTGTCAAAAAAAAAGAGGGGAAAAGTAGACGCACGAGCAGAGCTCATCGTCTTGGGCGTGGCGGTGCTCTGCTCCATCGATCCCCTTCCCCACCCAAATCGGAGCCACGCTCGCCGGCGGGATCCTCCTCCACCACCGCCCTAATTCCTCCAGCACCTCTACGCTCGCCTTCTCTCCATCCCGGACCTCGCCCCACCGCGGAGTGGCTGGCCGGGGACTCTTGGTGCCGGAGACGGGAGGGGGGCATCGCCGGCGACCGGAGAGGAGAGGCGAGGGGAGGCTCGCGCTTCGGAAAGGGTCGTTGTCGTCTCGCCGGAGCCGTGGGCGCACGCGCGGCGGAGCTAGGGGAGGCCACGGCCAGGGGCCACTGCGGTAAGCGGGCAACTGTACTGCCACACCACTGCAAATCTCTTTGCCTCACATCGCCTATCTAGGCGGATTTCCACTGCTTTATTAAGTTAGGCCTCAGCAATGTTATCACCAAGTATAATAACTACGAGACTTGTATGGATAGCTGTAGGTAGGTGTCTAGGGTTACAGGGCCGCAGGGGGGGGGGGGGGGGGGGGGGGGAGCTATGCAATAAAAAAGAAATAATTAGTAAATCGATTTTTCATGTGTTTTAAGACTTGTTGAGTTCGGTGGAATAATGCAGTTAAACATATTGAGGTTGAGGTAAATCCAAGAAACACATGATAACTGTAGGTGACTTTCCAAATCTTTTGAAAATTGCCGTATTAAAGAACTTGAAGTTCTAGGAAAGCCCTGTAAATTTTGCGATACTTGTGGGTGACCTGCAAGAAAATATGCTTGCTAAGTGATACACATTTTTGCAGAGAAGTATTAATGTAGATTTATGTATTTGCACCACACCATGTAAAGATAAATTTTGACAAACCATGTAACTTCAGTCTCATGAGAATAAAGTAAGGAGAACTCTAATTTCAGTAGTAAGTCCATTGTGATATAATATCCAGTAGTAAGTCCATTGTGATATAATATCCAGCAAAACTGGCCTACTTTAACAAAAACCGGGCTGCAAATGCTATAGGACTGCTGTGACCAAACCATTCAATGTTCCATCGACCTTCCAAATAGGATGATCTGAAAAGTGAAACACATGTTAACGAATGAGGATCAACGAAATGTCTGTACAACAGAACTATTTTATTTAGAAATGATGATGCGAGTTCTTCTTTAGGATAAACAGACAAAGGGGTAGGGGTAGCTATCATTCGAACTTACCTGTGTTGGAATCTTGTACAGAGTTCGATTCCCCACGGTGTAATTGCCATGGATGAGCAGTTCATCCTCCGCGTGCCCCCTTCTGTGGCGGAGCAGATTGAGCGTCTTATGAACGAATCTGCTGCCGGCTCATCCTCCAACCCCGAGGATGCCTCCCTCGACCTCTCCTTCTCAGGTGACCCCCGCCTCTCTTCATCTTTGCCCCGCAAATTCTACTTCCTGTTTGCGCGGGAAATTGTTGTAGAGTGGTAGAACTGCGGATCTGAGGAGCAACCGAGACAGGGTATTTCTCAGAGAATACACTGAAACAGAGACGGGCATTTGTTAGATAGTTTGCTGGCGGAGCAGCATGCCAGCATGCGGTTTGACGAACTACTAACTGGTATTGGAGTACCCTGCCCTAGCGATATGCCGATATCTAGCACTACTGGCTCGCATCATGGTATATTGGTATGTGTTAAGTGTTCTTGGTAGTTTGGAGGGAACAGCCCATCGCCGGCCGGCCGGCGATTGCACGCTTCTTTGTGCTATCTCCTATCTGAAACATGAATAAAGTGAACCATGATTAACACTGTATTTGTTGATGCCCTAGATTTGCACTGATAGGTTGGAATGTGTTGTTAGCAGATTAGTCTGTTGTAACTGTCTCATTAACATAATTCAAATGAGCGTTGCTCACGCAGATTAAATAGATAATTGAAGTATCACCGTATCACAAAACTCCACACCTGTGTTGTTTCTTTGTAGCTCAACAGTTGCTGCGTTCTAGATATTTATCTGCGGATGAGATGAGATCAGTTTGAAGATCTCACTTAACTGTTTTCTGTGTTCGTTTTCCCTTTTCCACAAGTTACTGGGATTGCATTTATTGGCTCAGATGTGCTCAACTTGCCTTATTTATAACCAGTCTATATTGGCAACAAAAAAGAAACTTGGGTCAGTAAATATATGATTCTGAAAAACTTAGGCTTTTTCATAGTGGCATGCCAGGCTCTTACTAGACAACCTCTGTAGTTATACCTTCAAATGCTGATAAATTAATTCATGCCAAACTTTAGATGTAGCATTGTGTATGTGCATATTCAGTTTATGCGTTTCATTTCCTGTAATTACAACACAATGGTCTCTCTTGGTTTTTTAGAATACAACTTACTATAGTAGTATATAATTGTTATCAGGACTGATCTTTACTTAATCTTTATTGCCTTCTGGTTGATGGTATTTTTCCTCCTACAGATGATGGAAGAAGTGGCACATTCATGATTGGTAACAAGAGCTTTCCTGCATCTCTCTTGGATCTCCCAACTGTTGTGGAGTCATATAAGACATATGATGATTCATTTTTAGTTAAAGCTGCTGATATTGGTCAGGTAAAAGTGAAGGTTTGCGTATATATCTCATTAATTTGTAGGCCTTATAATCATTTTAAACTGGAACAGATGGTAATGGTAAGAGAAGATGTTGATCCTGCTCCAGGAGAAGTTGAATACAAGCATGGACTTACTCCTCCAATGAGGGATGCACGTAGGCGACGTTATCGCAGAGAGCCTGACTTGAATGTATATATGAATTGACTACTCTTCAGCTATAGTTTTTTCCATGTTGATTGAAATATACTGTTAATCAGGATGCTAAAGCTTGCATGCACTCATTTTTGCAGGCAGAGCTTGTTCACCGTGTTGAGAAGGATCTTATAAGTATTATGCATGGAGTGTCTGTCAGTATCCTTTTGGTCTGTGTGATATGCAAAATATTTCTCCTTATTGCAATGGAATAAATGGCAATAATTTGTTTCTTTCTGTACTGTTTGGTTGGTAGTTTTGCACTTCCATTGTCTCATCATCAACTTCCTAATGCACAAACTGCTTGCCCTTCACTTTAGAAACCATTATGTCTATAAGTACTTCCCTTGTTGATAAAGATAATGTTGTGAATCTCCTAAGCATGCCATTATAGTGATTGCGTATAGATGTTTCCAAACCTAACCTTGTTAAAAGATCGACACCGACGTCATAGGTTTTGTAACATGATTGCATTGTGTTCATTGGTCAAACCATCATAGAAAGGAAATCTCGCTGTTTGTATGCCAACCTGTCTACGTATAAAGTTCTTTAACTTGTTTGTAGAAAGTGGTGAAGGTGGGGGTGGTGAAGGTGGTGACCGCAAGAAAGCTGCACCAGCTCCTGCACCCAAGCCAGACGCTCAAGAGCCTGCTGCAAATGGCGAAGAAGCTGAGCCTGAGAGGAGTGACTCTGATGACTCGGAGAACTGAAGTGGGCCAGAATAGATAGTGTAGCTTCAGTTGGCCGAGCAATCCGGTGAATTAAGCGATTCAGATCAAAGAAAGTGTACTTTTACCAAGCAAGGGCGCTTGTTGTCTTTTTAGGACCTATTGGTTATCATCTGAATAATATTAGGAGTGTGCGACTTTGCATCATGGTGGAAGAGGTCATAAGGGTGATTGTAACTGCTGCTAGTTCCTGAATTTTGCACTCCAGTTCTGTTACTTCGAACGACGAATTGGATGATATATCACCGTAATTTTAGTCTGGCCAATGTGCGAGAAGATATAGAGCAGCTCGGGGTGATATCCCAAGATTTTTTTTTTTTTACACAAATGGTCCATCACTAGTTTTGATACAACTCTGATAGATTTGATTATCTTTTGGAAATATTCTGATGTCTGCAATAGCAGCATGTGCATATAAGTAACCATTCTCCTGATTTACCAATATGTGGAATCTCTGTTATCTCTATAAGTAAGTTCGTAACATGCGTATGTTTTTTCAAAAGTAACAGAATTGGAGTGCAATTATGTTTTGATTTGTATTAAAAAACAAGCTCATTGGAGCTCGGCCTTTGCAACGCCACACCTGCTAGGTGGTGCCTTATTTAAAGACGCCGACTATGGGTATCTTCCTCCTTGGCTTTTATTTTTTATTTTTATTTTCTGCTGGTTGGTATGTTGAATGTGTGCATTGTCCATGCTTTGCCATCATGGTGTTGCAAAGGCCGAGTTTAATTATTGTCCTAGGGTGATGTGCATCAATGAAATTGCCAAATATAGAAAATCACCATGCGCTTTAATAATGTTCTAATCGCTCTATGATGCAAGAGGAGATGGTTATTATTTTTGTATGTAATGTCTTTACGTTGATACGACATCAGATTAAGGAGCATGCAAATGATTGGTTCAAGACCTCACTGTAGGAGAACATACATACTCACAAGTCATAAACACTTGGTAACTAGAGAAGAGTGATAAGAGATGTGTATTTATGAAGTGTTGATGCTTCTCTATTTACTCTTGCTGGTACGGTATGGAGCACACAAAGGATTTGTTCGAGACCTAACTGCAGGAGAAGATATATAAAGTACTCACAAGTGATAAACATTTGGGAACTAAAGAATAATGAGAGATGGGTATTTATGAAGTGTTGGTGCTTCTCTATTTACTCCTGCTCTCGTAGGACACTAACCCTTTCTTTTTACCATAGCCCATCATTTTGAGGAAGCACCCCTAGCATAAAAAAAACGCCCTTCCCGATCTTCTACCGAGTCCATCCCATATATGCTTCGCTTCCCATCACAAGGCAAATGAATAATCAGTTGAGGTTTGTGCGTGTCGGCTCCTCTTCTTCTCCATGTAATAAAGTGGAACAAACCGAGAAACCATGTTCTCTCTCTTGTTAGTTCATTAGTTTGGAATGGAAGGTATTGGGACGTGAGAAGGTGTGCAACCAGCTCTTGCACGAAGGCGCATAGAGAATTGATGTCACTGTAATTTGAGTTGAATTGGCATAGCACTTAAATTCACTTATCTTGTAACTCTAAGCACAACATCTTGGAAATAAAAGGGCGAGCACATGCTGAGTATCTTGTGCTGGAGAATTGCCTGTATCGTGACTTTAACTTAACTTATATGAGCACCCACTAGAAACCCGTCTATGTCTATGACGTGTGCCTATCGTAAATGGTTTCTTGTTTTTCTCATGTGTGATGTCTCTACGTCATAAAGGGTTTTTTCCAATTTGTACATCCACATTTTCTTGAAACTTATGCATTTTTTGGATATAAGAACATTTTTTTCGAATGAAAAATGGTTCCCAAATTGGTTGGTACCAAGATTTTGGTAATCCTCGTGATTTTTGATTAATTATGTGGACATTTTACTTGATATATGAATTATTTATGGAAATAAAGGTATGAAGCATCTTCTTCCTTTTGTCTTGAGATGTGAACATTTTAACTATATTTTAAAAAATAAAATTTAAACTAAATATAGGCGGTAAATGGGTCGGCAACCCAATTTAACTGGGATAAACACCGGTGCAACACCTAGGAAGGCCCAGGGGATGGGTTGGATTGTGCCAGGTGATGTACAAATAGACCGCACCTATCCCAGTTCATGCATCAATTCCACTACACTGTCGGTCAACGTTTACTGCGCGAGAAGTTCGCCCAGCAAGCACGCATGGGGTTATGAGTGAGATCAGAAACCTGCGTCGGTGTGTGTGGATCGATAAATCAATTGTCTTGCACCAGGAGGAGCAATTTTAGGAAATGCCTCGCTTTTCCTAGGACTTCGCCGCACCTATGCCCACCAGCGTGCGGTGGGTTCTTTTTTTTTTTTAAACGGAGGCAAAAGATTTGCCTCATATATTAAATGAGGAGGAGAAAGAGTTTGTTACAACACAGTGCCAAGAAACGGCATGGCAATTACTCTCGCAATAAGAAAGACCCTAAATTTTTCGCCCCGGCTTTAACCCAAAGGTTAGACTCTTCGATCACATTGTTTAGCAAGACAAGCGGAGGGGCACTTTTGTGTCTAAACACCCTTGCATTACGCTCATTCCAGATCACCCATGAAACCAACATGGTTATCGAAGCCTTCGCTTTTCGGTTGGCGGTGCCCTCGGCGCTCAAACTCGCCCACCATTCCTTGATGGAGTCGTACAAGTGCCATGCGGACGTGTCCATGTCGTGGATGCAGAGCTTCTGAATCACCATGTTCCAGAGCCTGAGGGTGAAGCGGCATCTGAAGAATAGATGGGGACCGCATTCCTGCACCCCTCTGCACAAGGGACAAGGGCCACAGTTTGGCCAGCCTCGCCTCTGCAATCTGTCTGCAGTCCAGATCCTATCTTGAAGCGCGAGCCAAGCAAAGAACTTGACTTTCGGAGGGGCCCAAACCTTCCAAACCATTTGGTCCATGGGGGAGAGGACCAAGCCCAAAAACTGCGCCCTGTACGCGGAGGCTGCGGAGTAGTTCCCGGAAGCCGTGTGCTTCCAAAGTATGTCATCGTCGGCAAGCTCATCAAGGTGGACCTCTTGGAGCAGCGTCCATAGGGTGAAGAATTGTGAAACATGCTCAATGGAGGCCGGTGTAGGTGGTCTGATTTTGAGAATCCACGCGCTCTCCTTGAGGGCCTCCCGCACCTTCCAGCGCTTCCGCGAGGAAGCCTCATAAATGAGCGGAGCGATGTCTCTGGGCTTGCGACCCAGAAGCCAAGGAGAGTCCCAAAAAGGTGTCCGCGCACCATTGCCAACCGTGATGGTGGTACATGCGTAGAAAAAATTTAGGTCATCCTCATCACACGGGTTCCCACCTCCAACCCACAGCTTTGTGGGCTCCTTCCACTCATACCAAGGCCACCGCAGACGCAAGGCCCGCGCGAACTTGAAGGTGTTTAGGACCCCAAGCCCACCATAGTCAAGCGGCCTACTGACAGTGTCCCAATTGACCTTGCACTTTGCCCCAGTTGTCTTATCCGATCCCGACCAAAGGAATGCCCGCTCGAGTTTGTCAATGTTTTGCAGGATGCTGGTTTGTATGACAAGCGGCGTGATGAAGTAGATGACTTGGGAAGCGAGAACCGACTTGACGAGCGCCGCGCGTCCAATGGTGGTGATGTTTTGGCCCTCATATGTTGTCAATCTCCTCGCCACTTTATCCACTAAGAATTGAAGATCAGCAAGCTTCAGCCTCCAAATCGACAGCGGTAGCCCCAAATAACGGAGCGGAAAGGCAGCCCTAACAGCCGGCAGCCCATGGGTTATGCGGTCCAAGTCGAGGTTGCCACATCTAATGGGCACCATTGAGCTCTTATGGAAGTTAGTGCAGAGACCGGTGACGTCCCCGAATCCCCTCAGAATGGCCGCCAGGTTGTCCACATCTCTTTTGATGGGCGCAACAAACACAGCCGCATCGTCCGCGTAAAGAGAGGTACGCACGATGACCCCTCTCCCACGGATCTTGTGCAGAAGGCCTTTCCTAGTTGCCGTGTCGAGGATTTGCTTCAAAGGGTCGATGGCAATGACAAAAAGGAGAGGGGAGATCGGGTCCCCCTGCCGAAGCCCTTGGCCATGCTTGATGGGAGAGCCGGCTACCCCATTCAAGAGAACCCTCGAAGATGAGGAACAAAGGAGAGCCACAATCCACTCCCGAAATTTGCTAGGGAAGCCACGCCTCTGCAGGAGGTCAAGCAAATACTCCCACTTGACGGAGTCAAAGGCCTTGCGAATATCCAGCTTGAACAGGAGAGAAGGGGTCTTGCTCTTGTGTAGGCGACGAGCAAGGTTCCTAACAGACATGAAGTTGTCATGGATACTCCGCGTTTTGATGAAGGCACTTTGGGCGTTGGAGACAAGGGCGGACATGTGCGGTCCAAGCCTACTAGAGAGCACTTTGGCGATGAGCTTGGCGACCGCATGAATGAGACTAATAGGCCTGAAGTCAACGATGCTCTCCGCCCCATCCTTCTTGGGAAGCAACACAATATTCGCAGAGTTGAGCCAGTGGAGGTTTGTTGTGTGTAGGGAGTCGAAGCGCTGGATCACCGCCATGAGGTCGAGCTTGACGATGGCCCAACACTTCTTGAAGAACAGGCCGGTGAAGCCATCCGGCCCCGGGGCCTTGTCGCTAGGCATGCTATTTATTGCCTCGAGGACCTCCTCCTCAGTGAAGGGCGAATCAAGCTCGTGCAGGTCATGCGACTCTAGATTGAGCTCCTCCCAATTGAAGTCCGTCGTACTTCCACTTCCTCTTTTCATGACATGCGAGAAGTGGTCATGGATTATCTTCTCCTTGGCCTTGTGTTCTGTTACCCACCCTTGATCGTTCATGATGCGGTGGATGTGGTTTTTTCTCCTCCGCGCGTTGACTCGACGGTGAAAGAACTTGGTGTTGGCATCTCCTTCTTTGATGTTAGCGATTCGGGCACACTGCTTTTTTCGTGCTTTCTCAAGCACGGCCAGGCTTATCACCCTTCTCTTAAGGGAAGCACGAAGGTCACGCTCCTCAGGGGAGAGAAGCCTGCTCTCCTGGGCAATGTCGAGGCGAAGGATAACCAATAGGGCGGCGTGAAGATGGACCTTAGCCTTGGAGAAGAGGCCTCTACTCCACTCCGAGAGCCGCATGGCCGTCTTCTTTAGCTTGTGGAAAAGCAGAATGTAAGGGTCGGTGTGCTCAACTGGCTCTGCCCAGGCCTTTTGGACCACTTCGGTGAATCCGGGCATAGACGCCCAAAAATTCTCGAATCTAAAGGTCCTAGGCCTCCGTGGCCCCTTATCCTCGGCAAGCAGAAGGGGGCAATGGTCAGAGAGAGACGAAGATAACGCATGGAGAACGTGATCATCAAAGGTTGTGTCCCACTCCGCATTGCAAAAGAAAGAGTCAAGCTTGCACAAGGTAGGATTTGACCTCTCATTGCTCCAGGTGAACCTCCTGTTCTGGAGATGGATTTCTTTGAGCTCACACTCATGGAGAGAAGCCCGGAACCGGTTGATTCGGTTGCAATTTACGTTCCGCTTGTTCTTGTCCCTAGCTCGGTAAATCTGGTTGAAATCCCCGGAGGCTAACCAAGCCACCCCCGCAGGTGGCTTCTGTGCAACAAGCTCAGCAAAGAACACATCTTTGAGCGAGTGGTCGGTAGGGCCGTAGACGGTGGTTAGCTTGAAGCTCACGCCCGAGTCACGGGCCCGAATCATAGCCGAGAGGCAGAAGGTAGTAACGGTGATGTTGGACAGTTCCACCAAGAGATCATCCCAAAGGAGCAGGATACCCCCTGGTGCCATTTGCCGGACGCTGCGCAAAGCTGCGCAGTCTATGGCCCCCCAAAAAAGCCGCTGTGAACGGGTCGATATTGTCGAGCTTCGTCTCTTGGAGGCACACAACATGGCAAGAGGAGGAAGCGATAGTGGCGTTGACTGTCGACCGCCTATCAGGGCAATTGAGGCCCCTGACATTCCAGCTCAAAAAGTTGATCGGTTGTGTCGACATGATCTAACCATGATAGCCCTTGACCAAAGCCACATAACATAGCCCGTGCGGTGGGTTCTTAGTTGCGTACATGCAGACATGGAGCTCGCCGGGAAAGAGGGATCTTACAAATCCTTTTGAATTATTGAGAATACTATTATATCCATTTGAATTTCCAACACAAGTGCACCCACTAAAAATTTCTGCCCCCTCGCTCTCAAAGAAATTCCAATAGGCATCATGGAAGAGGACAGCGTGCCGTTGTTCCACGAGGTCACAGGAGCGGCAACATCTTTAATGGCAGCTTCTAAGTTAGTGAGCAGTTAATATGCATGCAGAGCTTGCCTACGTACCTTTCTCTCATATACTCAAGGTGCCATACATTTCGATCTGCATCTTTCTCGAAATATTCATGGTTTTAGTTTTAGTGGAACGCGAAATCAAAGGGAAAGACATCAGAAAGACGCACTCATTTAACTTTATTAGATGCATAGCAAAAATCTAGGCACCTTTTCCTCCTGCAAAAAACATTCTACTGGCAAGAACGCAAAGTTGGGATTAAGGTACAGACCCCAAAATCACCAAGGCAGCAGTACCAAACTTGAATTCACTCAAGGAACGATTCAGATGCTTTAACATTCAGAAGAGCTAATCACACAGGAATTCAAAAGTGAATAAGAAACCATGACAGTCAGTAACCAGAAAACTTGCACCAAAAGCAGATAAAGTGCATCAGAAATGAGTATTAAGAGAAATAACGGAAAGTTGTAGTGAAGCTCGAGCTACCTGGTACTCACTATCTCGGTCGTTGGTTCATCTCGAGATGTGTGCAATTCAGTAAAGCAATGTGAGACGATTATCAGATACGGGTGTACTTATATCACGTGGCTCCTTCTCGCTTACAGTGAAGTAGGCATAGGTGCATGCAGGCTGCAAGCAAGTCCACGTGAAGGGGACAAAGAGAGGAGAGCGAGAGAGAGTAGTTAATGCGGTGCAAGAGAGAGAGAGCCTCACTAGTAGAAAACTGGGATTTGGTCACAGGGCAATATTCACATTGGTCTCGGTTCAGTCACGAACCGGGACTAATGTGAGCATTGGTCCCGGTTCGTGCGGCCAGGGGCCTGCCAAGCCTCGTGGGGGCATTGGTCCCGGTTCGTCCGGCCCCTTTGGTCCCGGTTGGTGGGACAAACCGGGACCAATGGGCCTCGCTCCTGGCCCACCACCATTGGTCCCGGTTGGTGGCTTGAACCGGGACCAGAGGCTCACCCTTTAGTCCCGGTTCATACCACAAACTGGGACTAAAGGGTTGGTCCTAGTAGCGGTCAGAGTTTAGTCCCACCTCGCCAACCGAAGGGCGCTCACACCGGTTTATAAGCCCGTCCCTCTCTGCCTTGTTGAGCTCCTCTCAAAGTGAAAATAGATGCCCTTATACAGGGAATTTGACCTAAACTCAGAGTAAATTTCTTTGAATTTCATAGAAATTTATTATGAATTTAGGTTGAATTTTCTCTATAGGAGCATCTATGTTCATTTTTTATAGTAAATAAAATAAATAAACCTTAATAAAATAAATAAAAATGAATAAACCTTAATAAAATAAAATAAAATAAACAATAGTAAATAAAATAAATAAACCTTAATAAAATAAATAAAAATAGCAGCAGTAAAATAAATAAAAATAGCAGCAGTAAAATAAATAAAAATAAAATAAATAAAGTAAAATACAGAAGTAATTAGAAACAAAATGGAATAAAATAAATAAGTTTTTTGTTGTAAGTAGAAACAAAACAAAATAAATAAAGCAAAAGAGAAAACAAAAAACAGGGAAAAAAATTATGCCACCTACTGGGCCACCACGGCCTGAATACGACTTGAAACCCATCCATGGGCCAGGATTCAGGCCCGCAGAAGGCCCAGTAGGCCCCACAGGCAAAGAGAACGGTTAGGCCCGAAAGCCTGCAGTTGAGAGGAGCTCGAGAGGGTGGGCGCAGCAGCGCTTATGAACCACTCTCGAGCTCTCTCAACTAGCGAGGTGGGACTAAACTTTTGACGCGGGGCAGCACAAGGCCTTTGGTCCCGGTTGGTGCCACCAACCGGGACTAAAGGGGGGCATGCGTACCGGTTCGTGGCACCAACCGGGACCAATGCCCCCCTTTAGTCCCGGTTGGTGCCACGAACCGGGACCAATGAGTTGCCTATATATACCCCATCGCCACAGCAGAGCACTCCACAGTGCTCTGTTTTTTCTGGCCGGCGAGGGGAGGGCATTTGGGTGCTCTAGCTCACCTCCTATGCACATGAGGTGTTCGATGAAATGTCTGAGCCACACTAGTTAATCTTTCTCCTCTCGAAACTCGACCTCCGAGCTCCATTTTCCCCGAGATTTGTCTAGGTTTAGCGGTCCGTCACGTCCCGTCCCCGTCTTCACCGCCGTCGATCGCCCGCGCCGATCTCGTCGCCAGCACCACCGTGGTGAGCCTCTTGTTCTTATCTTCTTTCTGAAAGAAAAAAATTCTTACTTTAGATAGATACTTGTCTAATTTTGTTACTTTTATTATTCCTTCTTATTACATAGTGCGATGGTTTTGGTATCCGCCCCCGTCGGCCCTCGTCCTGTCTATGATTCGGATGTGGTATATATTATCTTTTTATAACTATTTGGTTCATTTATTGTTTATGACAAATATGCCGACCAACGTGACATAGATTTTATTTATCTAGGAGGTGGTTGAACCGGAAATTCCAACCGACCCTATTGTCGAGAGGTTAAATTTAGTTGAAGAAGAAAACAATTACTTGAAGGAAAAATAAAAAATTGAGGAGGAGAAGATGATATTGGAGTTGCATGTTGCGGATGTCGTCGATGATCACAAGATCAAGATGGATGCAATGCGCTTGAAGATTAGAAAGATTAGAAAATATGCCATTCATACCGAGGCTTGGTATCATTATGCCGTTGGATCAATTGTTACCTTGGTTGCGATTATGATCGCATTTGTTTTCGCATTGAAATGTTTTACATAGTTTCAATGTATGGTTTAATTAATTAGATGCTCTGGAGAGCTATATATATGTTGTTAGATGAGAACTATGTATGTACTTTGGTTTTAATGTGATGATGAACTTCTATTAATTTGGTCACTTAATTATCTATTCATGATGTTCTGTAATGGTTTTTGACACACTTAATTATATATAATGCACGCAGATGAACCGGCAATGGATGTACGGTGACAGACACACCTCCGAGTACATTAAGGGCGTGCATGATTTTCTCGAAGTGGCTGAGGCAAACAAGCAGAATGGTTTTATGTGTTGTCCATGCCCTACATGTGGGAATACGAAGTCTTACTCTGACCGGAAAATCCTTCACACCCACCTGCTTTACAAGGGTTTCATGCCACACTATAATGTTTGGACGAGGCACGGAGAAATAGGGGTTATGATGGAAGACGGCGAAGAAGAAGAGGACGATGACAACTATGTGCCCCCTGAATACGGTGATGCTGCAACGGGGGAAGCTGCTGAAGATCAAGAGGAACCAGACGATGTGCCCAATGATGCTGCAAGGGGGGAAGCTGCTGAAGATCAAGAGGAACCAGTGCCCGATGATGATGATCTCCGCCGGGTCATTGTCGATGCAAGGACGCAATGCGAAAGTCAAAAGGAGAAGCTGAAGTTCGATCGCATGTTAGAGGATCACAAAAAAGGGTTGTACCCCAATTGCGAAGATGGCAACACAAAGCTCGGTACCGTACTGGAATTGCTGCAGTGGAAGGCAGAGAATGCTGTGCCTGACAAAGGATTTGAGAAGCTATTGAAAATATTGAAGAAGAAGCTTCCAAAGGATAACGAATTGCCCGACAGTACATACGCAGCAAAGAAGGTCGTATGCCCTCTAGGATTGGAGGTGCAGAAGATACATGCATGCCCTAATGACTGCATCCTCTACCGCGGTGCGTACAAGGATCTGAACGCATGCCCGGTATGCGGTGCATTGCGGTATAAGATCAGACGAGATGACCCTGGTGATGTTGACGGCGAGCCCCCCAGGAAGAGGGTTCCTGCGAAGGTGATGTGGTATGCTCCTATAATACCACGGTTGAAACGTCTGTTCAGAAACGAAGAGCATGCCAAGTTGATGCGATGGCACAGTGAGGACCGTAAGAAAGACGGGAAGTTGAGAGCACCCGCTGACGGGTCGCAGTGGAGAAAAATCGAGAGAAAGTACTGGGCTGAGTTTGCAGCTGACCCAAGGAACGTATGGTTTGGTTTAAGCGCGGATGGCATTAATCCTTTCGGGGAGCAGAGCAGCAATCACAGCACCTGGCCCGTGACTCTATGTATGTATAACCTTCCTCCTTGGATGTGCATGAAGCGGAAGTTCATTATGATGCCAGTTCTCATCCAAGGCCCTAAGCAACCCGGCAACGACATTGATGTGTACCTAAGGCCATTAGTTGAAGAACTTTTACAGCTGTGGAATGGAAACGGTGTACGTACGTGGGATGAGCACAAACAGGAGGAATTTAACCTGCACGCGTTGCTGTTTGTAACCATCAACGATTGGCCCGCTCTCAGTAACCTTTCAGGACAGACAAACAAGGGATACCACGCATGCACGCACTGTTTAGATGACACTGAAAGTATATACCTGGACAAATGCAGGAAGAATGTGTACCTGGGCCATCGTCGATTTCTTCCGACCAACCATCAATGTCGAAAGAAAGGCAAGCATTTCAAAGGCGAGGCAGATCACCGGAAGAAGCCCGCCATGCGTACCGGTGATCACGTACTTGCTATGGTCAATGATTTACACGTAATCTTTGGAAAGGGTCCCGGCGGACTAGCTGTTCCGAATGACGCTGAGGGACACGCACCCATGTGGAAGAAGAAATCTATATTTTGGGACCTACCCTACTGGAAAGAGCTAGAGGTCCGCTCTTCAATCGACGTGATGCACGTGACGAAGAACCTTTGCGTGAACCTGCTAGGCTTCTTGGGCGTGTATGGGAAGACAAAAGATACACCTGAGGCACGGGAGGACCTGCAACGTTTGCACGAAAAAGACGGCATGCCTCCGAAGCAGTATGAAGGTCCTGCCAGCTACGCTCTTACGAAAGAAGAGAAAGAAATCTTCTTTGAATGCCTGCTCAGTATGAAGGTCCCGACTGGCTTCTCGTCGAATATAAAGGGAATAATAAATATGCCAGAGAAAAAGTTCCAGAACCTAAAGTCTCATGACTGCCACGTGATTATGACGCAACTGCTTCCGGTTGCATTGAGGGGGCTTCTACCGGAAAACGTCCGATTAGCCATTGTGAAGCTATGTGCATTCCTCAATGCAATCTCTCAGAAGGTGATCGATCCAGAAATCATACCAAGGCTAAGGAGTGATGTGGCGCAATGTCTTGTCAGTTTCGAGCTGGTGTTCCCACCATCCTTCTTCAATATCATGACGCACGTCCTAGTTCATCTAGTCGACGAGATTGTCATTCTGGGGCCCGTATTTCTACACAATATGTTCCCCTTTGAGAGGTTCATGGGAGTCCTAAAGAAATATGTCCGTAACCGCGCTAGGCCAGAAGGAAGCATCTCCATGGGCCATCAAACAGAGGATGTCATTGGGTTTTGTGTTGACTTCATTCCTGGCCTTAAGAAGATAGGTCTCCCTAAATCGCGGTATGAGGGGAGACTGACTGGAAAAGGCACGCTTGGAGGGGACTCAATAATATGCAGGGACGGATATTCTTGGTCTCAAGCACACTACACAGTTCTACAGAACTCTACCTTGGTGACCCCGTATGTCGATGAACAAGAACAGTCTGCGCTCCAAACACCCGGAGCAGTGTGACGACTGGATTACATGTGAACACATCAGGACTTTCAGCAGTTGGTTGGAAACACGTCTCAGAGGTGACACCACTGTTTGTGATGAGTTGTACTCGTTGTCCAGGGGACCATCTTCGACTGTATTGACTTACAAAGGATACGAGACAAATGGGAATACATTTTACACGATCGCCCAAGATCAAAAGAGCACCAACCAAAACAGCGGTGTCCGCTTTGATGCAGCAACCGAGAGGGGAAAGGACACATATTATGGTTACATAATGGACATATGGGAACTTGACTACGGACATGATTTTAAGGTCCCTTTGTTTAAGTGCAAATGGGTCAATCTGTCAGGAGGCGGGGTACAGGTAGACCCACAGTACGGAATGACAACAGTGGATCTGAACAATCTTGGGTACACTGACGAACCGTTCGTCCTAGCCAATGATGTGGCACAGGTTATCTATGTGAAGGACATGTCTACCAGACCGAGAAAAAGAAAAGATAAGGAAGCGAATACATCATACGATGAGCCAAAGCGCCACATAGTTCTTTCAGGAAAAAGGGACATTGTGGGAGTGGAGGGCAAGACAGACATGTCTGAAGATTATGAAAAGTTTCATGAAATTCCTCCCTTCAAAGTCAAGGCTGACCCAAGCATCCTGATAAACGATGAAGATTATCCATGGTTACGGCGCAATAAGCAAATGACACAAGCGAAGAAAAAGTGAAGACTTTCTCCCGCAACTATTATGATGATACCATGCCAACTTTGTAACAGACGAGTATGATACCATTGTCCGTTTTGTAGACGAAGTGCATCTAGTTTTTGCCGTAACCCTCTCAACTTTCTTGCACATGCTATGTGGATGAAATGATGATACCATGCCAACTTTCAACCTTTTTAGAGTTCATTTGAAATGCTTTTCAATTTTAGGGTCTTATAGCTGGAAAAAATCAGTAAATGCATGAAAAATAACAAATGAAGTCAGAAAGGGTTGAAAATTGATGATGTGGCTTTGAATGATGCATTTTGAACACACAAAAAGTCAGGAGTTTAAATAAGTTTTAAAATATGAAATCCCTTTATAACAGACAAGTTTCCGTATGAAATCCTGATACTTCGAAAGAGATTGTCCGTTTTGTACACGAAGTGCACCCAGTTTTTGCCGTAACCCTCTCAACTTTCTTGCACATGCTATGTGGATGAAATGATGATACCATGCCAACTTTCAACCTTTTCAGAGTTCATTTGAAATGCTTTTCAATTTTAGGGTCTTATAGCTCAAAATAATCAGTAAATGCATGAAAAATGGTGCATGAAAAATAACAAATAAAATAAATAAGTAATTAGAAACAAAATAATATAAACTTTAATAAAATATATAAGTAGAAACAAAATAAAATAAACTTTAATAACATAAATAAAATTTATGAAACTAAAATTATCAAAGTATTTTCTGTTCAAAACATTATAAGCAACCTCTAGTATTATTGAAACTAAAATTATATAAAATTGATGCAACTAAAATTATCGAAGTATTTTCTGTTCAAAATCATTGAAAGCAAAAATAATTTTCATAAAGAACTTTTTTTGTTAGAAACTTTAATAGCAAAAAGAATTATCATAAAGTAAAATAAATAAGTAATTAGAAACAAAATAAAATAAATAAGTTTTTTGTTGTAAGTAGAAACAAAACAAAATAAATAAAGCAAAAAAGAAAACAAAAAAACAGGCAAAAAATAAAAATTATGCCACCTACTGGGCCACCACGGCCTGAATACGACTAGAAACCCATCCATGGGCCAGGATTCAGGCCCGCAGAAGGCCCAGTAGGCCCACAGGCATGTACAGAGATGTTAGGCCCGTAAGCCTGCTTTAGAGAGGAGCTCGACAGCTCAGGCGCACCGCACCTTATAAACAGGTGCGGCTCTCTCTCAGCTAGCGAGGTGGGACTAAACTCCCACCACCACGCCGCTGTGCAAGGCCATTGGTCCCGGTTGGTGGCACGAACCGGGACCAATGCCATCCTTTGGTCCCGGTTGGTGCCACCAACCGGGACCAAAAGCCGCCGCTTCCCGCCCTTTGGGCTGCTGAAAAGAGGCCTTTGGTCCCGGTTGGTGGCACCAACCGGGACTAAAGAGGGGCATTGGTCCCGGTTGGTGCCACGAACCGGTACCAATGCTCTCAGTATATAAGAAAGCACTTAGCGTTTTTCAGATTCATCTCTGCATCAGTTCCCCGCCCCAACGACGTTGCCAGGCTGCCAGAGCTCGCCCCGTCGACGCCGTCGCCGCCCTCTGCTGCCTCGTCGACGCGCGGCCGCCCCTTCCCCGAGCACGCCGCCGGCGGCCCGCCCCGACCACGCCGCGCGCCCTGCCCCGACCACGTCGTCGTCGCCCCAGCTGCCCCGACCACGCTGCCGTCGCCTCTGCCTCGCCCTGCCCCGACCACGCCGCAATCGCCTCTGCCCCTGCCCCGACCATGCCGCCGTCGCCTCTACCCCGACGCGCGCCGTGCCTCTGCCCCTACCCCGACCACGCCGCACCTCTCATCCTTTGGTCAGGGCCGGCACTGCCCCCTTCCTCCCTGTTTTTTCTGCACATATATATGATGTTTTTTCCTGATTATATGTATATGTATGAGTATATGTACGTGTGTATATCTGTTTATATGTCTTTTTTTAGATCTTTTTTTGCATTTTTATAAAAATGTATATATGTTCTCTGTGTATATATATGTTCATGTATATATGCAAAAGATAGATTTTTAGAAAAGTTAGGATTTTTTTCTGTTCATAGATTTTTTTTGGTGATATTAATTATTGTAGAATATGCAAATGTTTGTATATTCATATGAACAATGCATTAGGCAAAACCTTTACTTTTTTCAAAATTTTCTATTTGAACATTTTTTTATGAATGAGAGGAAAAAGGAAAATAAGAAGAGGAAGAAAGGAGAAGAAGAGGAGAGGAAGAAGAGGAGAAATAAATAAGAAGAGGAAAAAAGAAGAAAAAGAAGAGGAGAAGAAGAAAGGAATAGAAGAGAAGAAGAAAAAATAGAAAAATTCTATTTTTTCTTCTTCTCTCCTCTATTCCTTTCTTCTTCTCCTCTTTTTTTCTTCTTTTTTTCTTCGATCTTCTCCTCTATTCCTTTCTTCTTCTCCTCTTTTTATTTCTTCTTCGTTTTCTTATGTTTTATCGGGTCTGTCGTCGTCGATATACCCCTCTCCCGATAACTTCAACACGAGGGGGGGTCGATATACCCCCTCCCCGATAATATTATTTTCCCATGTACGTATGTCGTCGTTGTCGATATAACCCCCTCCCGATAACTTCAACACGTGGGGGGGGGTCGATATACCCCCTCCCCGATAACATTATTTTCCCATGTATGTATGTCGTCGTTGTCGATATATATAACTCCCTCCCAGATAACTTCGACATGATGGACGGTCGATATTTATACCCCCTCTCGACCGTGATAACTTATACCACGGGAGCACCCCCCGGCCCTCTCGCTCGACCAAAACTCTCGAGGACACCCAAACCCTAGAAAAAAACGATGTCGGTCTCCTACCCCCTCCCGCCGCGCCCCTACCCTTGAAGCGTTGCCGAGGCCACCCCAAACCCGGAATAAGCTAGGTCTACGTTTGCACTAATATATCCACCTGCTGTCATGTTTGTGTAATAATTGCCATGTTGTAATATTTGCAGAAACAATGGAGCACGGACGAGACGAGCAAGCAGAAGAGGTGTTGGGGGACATAATCTTAGCCGGAGGTGATATCTTGTCGTATCTTAACGACAATGATGGTCTGGAAGAACAGGGTGAAGAAGCAGGCTACGGTGATCGAAGAGTGGAGGAGGAAAGACATGATTATGATGGCTCCGGTGACCCAATGCTGGTGCAAGAAGGAGCCCGTGGTGACGGCTCCGGTGACCGAACAGAGTCCGGCCAGGTAAATATATTAGTTAAGCCTGTGCTGACTAGCTAATTGATGCATTCATTGTTTTGGTATGTACACATATTAATTAACACTCGTCTTTCTTCTTTTTTCTAGTCCTCCGGATTGAGCACAACTTCGGTAAAGAGACGAGGCCCGAAGAGAAAGTTGCGCTCGGATGAAAGGTTTGAGATCACAGCAATCGCGCGCGACGGCCAACCGATTGAACCCATCCGGACAAAGGATGCATTTGCTGCTCAGTGCGGGGTTCTAGTTAGGGACAAGATCCCGATCAGCATCCACCAATGGTATGAGCCTAAGAAGGAGGACCCTGAGGTGTCTTATGCCAATGATATGCAGAAAGATGATCTTTGGACTTAGCTGAAGGCAAATTTCACCCTACCGCCAGAGGAGGATCCGGAGAAGCCAGTTAAAGAGCAATTAATCAAGTCTCATGCTCTTAAGAAGATGGCAGACCTATTCAGGAGGTGGAAGAATGAGCTGAAAACGTTTGTCGACAAAGAAGAGACACCAGAATTCATCGGCCGGTATGAGAAGATCAGAGATCATTGGCCCGCATTTGTGGCCCACAAGACATCGGAAAAGAGTAAGAAGATGTCAGCGACAAACAAGAAGAATGCTGCGAAGAAGAAGCTTCACTATCGCACGGGGTCAGGTGGCTAACTCAAAGCCCGGCCTAAGTGGGCCAAGGCTGAGAATGATTTGCTTGAAAAGGGATCAAACCACAGACAATGAACTGGACAGACCGTTGCCGGACTTGGTTCTTCGGGGCTGGCGGAAAATTGGACCCTGTATCAGGGAGGTGCATTTGGACGAACGAGCTTTTGAGAATACCAGTCAAGAAGATTCAGCAATATATCAATGCACCGCAGGAAGGGACGTTCGTTCCAGACAGAGAGAACGACGAGCTCACAATGGCCCTCGGGAATCCTGAGCACCCTGGACGGACACGAGGCACGCCAGGCTCCGTTCCGTGGAAGGTTGGTGTTCCGGACACAGGCGGTTACAAAAGCCAGGAGAGGAGGAAAAAAATGGAGCAGACCCAAATTCAGAAGCTGCACGAAAGGGTTCAAGCGCTAGAGGAACGAGACGGCAATCGACATGCCGAAACTACCCCCGAAGCTACCCCACCATCTCAGCGGAGAAGCAGCGTGGCTTCCACCGAGCTGCTTCAGCCGGAGCATGTCTTGACGGCTCCTGCTAGCTACCCCGTGGATGCTATCACGGAGTCTTAACATTGCCACCTTATGGCGCAATGGCAGAACTTCAAAGTCAAGGCGGCTGTTGGCTCTGTTTTACCTCCTGAACCCGGCGCAACCTACCACTGCCGGCCGATTCCAGAAGGATATGCTAGGGTGATGGTGGATGAAATAACGGAGGGATTTGAGGACCTCCAGCTTGACCACCCTACCGGTGAAGGGGAGACTCGGCTGGGTTTAGCTCTGAAGACTCCGTGCCTATGGCGGAAGGAGCTCATTAACCTTCCGAACTGGACGCCTCCGGTGAGTAAGGGCACTCCGCCGCCTCCTCCTCCGGCGAGTGATCAGGACACTCAGCCTCCTTCTCCGGCGCGTGGCGGCACTCCGCCTCCTCCTCCGGCGAGTGATCAGGGCAGTCAGCCTCCTTCTCCGGCGCGTGGCGGCACTCCGCCTCCTTCTCCGCCTGCGCCGGCGTGCCAGAGCAGCCAGCCTCCTCCTTCTCTGCCTCGTCAGCAAGGGCGGAAGAGACCCGCCGCCGCTCCGGCTGCTCCGGCGCGTCGTAGTCCTTCTCCTCCGCCTCGTAAGCAAGGAAAGAAGATAGCCGCAGCCGCTCCGTCTGCTCTGCCGGCGTCTAGCAGTACAGCTGCCAGAGGCGGGAGGCAATACAGATTCGGTCCTTCTCTGAATACTCCAGAGAAGTTACCATACGAGAGGACCGAGGAGGAGAACGCGAAGATCGTGCGAGCCGAAGTGAAGAACTTCTTTGAAGGGGTGAAAGCAAAGAAACATCCACCTCCGGAGGAGAAGGTAGATCCGGTGAAAGTGAAGCGCACTCTGGATGCCCTGACAAAACCACCAAAGTCTCCGCCGAAAGGCAACTATGAGCGCATTATTGCAAAGACATTTGTCGAAGCGGAGCGGTCGAAAAGTACTGTCAGTGATCAAAGGTTAAAAGAACGACGAACTGGGAAAAAAATTTCCCAGCTCGGCGAACAAGCGAACCAATCGTGCCCCCCGCTCAAGGTGTCTAAAGACATCGTCTCTAATGATCCGAGGATGGTGGCTGGTTATAGCAATCTTGGAGATTACCTGCCCGACGATGTACATTATGAAATCATGAGGTGGACGAACACAAATACCATTACGGGAAGCCTCTCGTCAAAGATGAAAGATCTCTAACAACGATGATGCGAAGATTACATGATTGGTACATGAAAACCTGCAGAGAGTGTGATGGGATGAATACTTTGACGCTGAGAGTTAAACCGGAGCATGACCTCGTTGGAATTGAACTGCTGAATGTTCCATTTGGGGAGTTCTTCCAGTTTTTCAATCAAAAGGCCCTCGATAAATTAACGATCACTTGCTACTGTCTGTAAGTAGTACTACTTCTGTCATTAAGTCTCTCTATATAGGTCAGCTCTTTCATTGCATGTATTTATAATTATCCTCACTATATTATGCAGATTGAAGATCGCCGAATTGAAGAAAAGACAAATCGGTGATATTGGGTTCATTAACACAAATCTCATAGATGCATATACGGTTGAAAAACATGCCAAAGAAGCCGAGGCCAACTTGCTACGATCGTTGGTATTAAATCAAAACAAAGATATAATACTCTTTCCTTACAACTTCAAGTGAGTGTTACTGTCTTGTGCATATTCGGTTTCCCTTATTAGTCCAGGTTATGGTAATGTAATTGATGACTTATGCATGCATGCGCAGCTTCCACTATATTCTCCTAGAGATTAAGCTTTAGCGGGGAGTAGTAACCGTCTTAGACTCGAGACGAAAAGATCCCCAGGACTATGCGGACATGACTCAAATGCTCGAGAAGTAAGTTAAATCGATCATTATCCACCATATCAGCAACTTTGTTTATTTCCTGATATCAAGTAATTGTTTTCTTTGTCTGGCAGGGTTTGGAGAAAATTCACCACAAAAGCTCCGGGACTGCCGAAGAAGCTGCAATTTAGACACCCGAAAGTAAGTACTATAGTAGCATGTTCCGCACATCTCCTAGTGATTCAAGCGCTAGTTTCATCAATACCATTTAGCATGCTTGCTTATCAGTTAGATTGACCTCTATTTCTTGTAAAGTGGTTGTGGCAGGAACAAGGGACTGATTTCTGTGGATACTACGTTTGCGAGTCTATCCGCCACATGACCTGTGAGCGGGGCTACTCTGACGAACAATATGAAGTGCGTAAGCAATAATATTCACAATTTTATTTTATTACCATCATTTGTGTCGAGTTCCATTTATTCATATATATATATATATATATATATATATATATATATATATATATATGTATGTATTGACCCCTTCTTCAAATTAGATGTTTCGGATGCGGGATGAACTCCTAGCAGAAGATCGTATGCGAGCAATTCAATAGGAATTGGCGGCATACTTCCTTGACCACGTGATCGCTGAAAACGGAGAATACTATGTGGACCCTATGTTCTTACAATTTAATTAGGAGATTATATCGTAAGAGATAATTATTGTATATATGTAGCCGGTAGTGTCAGATAGATATACGAGAACTTGTTGTTCGACCAATCTCTCGGAGAAGGAGAGGTGGTCGATATCACTTCTCTCTGTATGCATATGTTCATGACGATCTTCTGTTTCCTTCATTTGCTTACTAGCTAGCGTGTCTAGTCCTCTCCATACGTATATAGTACGTAGCGTCGACCAAGCACGGAGATAAGAGAGGACACTTCTCTCTTTTAATTAGCTAGCTAACACAATATATGAAACACCTAAATTAACCCCCCAAAACCCCCACCCTTCAAAAAAACAAAAACCCCAGCCCCTGAAATGCTGACGCGTCGAGGCCCCCCTGCCTGGGCTGGCAGCAGCGGCCACGTGGAGGACCTTCTGTCCCGGTTCATGTAAGAACCAGGACTAAAGGGTTAGGGATTTAGTAACGACCCTTTAGTCCCGGTTCGAAAACCGGGACAAAAGGCCCTTACCAACCGGGGTAAAAGCCCTTTTTTCTACTAGTGCATGTACGAGAGGAGCTAGGCTTAGGGCACTGTGGCTGTCTCCTCACACTGTAGCACATGTATATTTTCAATTGACCCAGTTTATTTCATCTCAATAATTGACCCAGTCTTTTTACATCAAATAATTGACTTAGTTTTTGACATCTAACGCTCACTTTTCTGCTATCATGCATGTTATTAGTATTAAGAGGTTTGTAGAAAGAAAAAGGAGAGAGTTTCTCAAAGAGAAAAAAACAAAGGAGAGAGTATGATTGTATGAAGCATGCAGAAGCTTGTCAGAAGTTGGATGGAAAAGTGAAGTTTCAACAGAGGGTGTCTGCCTTTGCCCGAAATCATTTGTACATGGCAACAGGAGGAAGAGTGTTGCCTGTACACGCGTCAATAATGGACAAAAGAATACAACGGGGCTGGTCCGATGGACACAAGTCAAATCAGGTCATGTGCCCCGCAGCAGAGGATTAAGCTCTGAGGGTCTGGTGCTAGTTGCTTATTTCTGCAATGATGCACACATCCACATGAACCAGATGCCAGAATGGATGGTTGTGATATGGGGTACCACGTAGGCCGAGCTAGAAAAAACCGCTCTCGAAAAATAACCGCAGGATAACACTGAAAATCGGGTGAAAGTTGGAATCACAGACAGAATACATGTCTCACTTATTCATGATAGTTTATCAAAGCTATGTTTTAGCTAGGCTAGTATTACCCTTCGTGACCCTATTTGTCGGAATTTGGTATCGTATTGTACCCGGACCACCGTTTGTAATGATCATCAAGTTTAATCTAAGTGAGTTTTCATCTAAAAAAAGTTAATCAAAGCTGTTGCACCCCAGTAGAAGTTTGCATGCACAAATGAACATAGCACTAGATCACAAGTACAGTAGAGACAAAGACACAACAAAGCATTAATGATATTGCCCAGTATCGATAACCACCGGTCATGTTGAAAATGTTATCGATAACCACCGGTCATGTTGCTCGTGCTCTCTTACGATGCTAACTCCGTCCTTTACGGTATCCCACCATCTCCTTCACGGAGGTCTCTTTGTACAATCCATCTTATATATGCACCACTCCCACCATAAATAGAGACGAGGAATCAATTTAGGTTTAGGTTATTCTAGCTCCTCTCCTTCTTTATACAGCAAAGAGGAATGCATCGAGCAAATTGTTATTCTCGATCACTGGCTAGCATTACCTAGGCACGAGAGGTATTGGGAAGCGAGAAGGTGCAGAACAAAGCCTTGCACGAAGATGTGGCGAGTGTAGCCATTAATTTATAATGGCGTTATGCTTGAATACTCACGTATGTATACACTTGGCATGCCTTTCATGTACTATGTGCAGGTTGTCTTTCTACGACAACGGCAGTTCTAGTGTTCACAAGTCGACCCACCTTTTCAACAGCATTGATTTATCTGCTTTTGCTCTGTTTCCAAGTGCTACAGTGCTTTTCTAGCTACTTTGATGCAACTCTGGATAGTTTAGTCGATTTGTAAATCTGTCACAAAGATGAGTAGGATTATTTTTCATGTTGCTACTTCCTTTATTTGCATATTGACATTTTGTATGAGATGTATCGCATTGTGCAAAATTCTCACTTGTGCCATTTTTAGACATCCAAGGTTGGAATCTTAAAGTGTGGTAGTAAGAACTACATATAATATTTGTTTTCTACGACACTTTAGAGTCTTTCTATTATATTGTTAAATCTACATAGAATAGGTTACTAGGTTAAAAAATTAAGTAGTCTAATTTAATTTCTCGTTTCATTACATCCACTTAATTTTAATCGGATCAAATGAAAAAAAAACATGACAATTCTTGACCAAAGAATCCGTGCACAAGTGGCCCTCATGTTGCAAGTATACTGTCCTCTTGTAGGGCTCATACATGATTAGTTATCTAGATACCTTCTTTTACATGGTACAATCATACACGCTCACATGCACGCACAAACACTCACCCTTATGAACACATGCATGCACAACCTACTCTTATGAGTACCTCCGAGATACTGAGAAATCGTTATAGACACCTCGTAGTCGATGGAAACGTCTCCTCTCATTGAATGAACATCGTTAGGAAGCCTGAAACAAATCCAGAAAAATGCGAACACCAGTGTCAAATCTAGTACTTGAATCCTGGTGGGTTGCTTCCACCACAAAGGAACCTAACCATCTAAACTACGCTCAGTTTGCAGTTATCTTGATACCTGGCATATGCGGAAATCATCAAGCCCAGCAGAACCATCAATGACCAGTATGACTCACTAGCGTCTCATTCTAAGCCACTGAAATAATATGTTTACATCATGGTCGATGAAACACACATTCTCGAACTGCAGCATCTAGAGCCGCATTAACATAAGATGCACATTGTCAACATGTTTTGCTTCGAGGATATGTGATATTAAGTACTATGTTAAACTTATATTGTTATGTAATATTTTATTATTGATATATCATTAAGACTTATCCTTACAACATGTATGTTCAATGCGTAAAAAAATTGGCAAAAGGCACACATGGGTAATTTCAACTATTATTTATTTTAATCTTCAACGAGAATAACTATATGCACCTAACTTTGTGTATGTGACCGGTGCTCCTAAATTCTCCATGTCATCAATCGTCTCCCTTTGTCACGTACATTTTAAAGTTGAACCACCACCTACGCACATTAAGGGCATATATACAACGGGGGCGCTAAGAGCAGACGCCAGGATCAAATTCCTGTCCGTTACACTCGATTCCCACCCAAATCTAGGAAATTAGTTAGCGTCGAAGCAAAGTCTGGCGTCGAGCACCCCATCCTTTTTACCCTTGCGCGAGCCCTCTTTCCCAACTCATGTAGCGCCTGCTCTCCGTTTCTTGCGTTGGAGGTATGGACTCCAATGCAGGTGCTAAGCTAAAATCCATTTATTTATTTTCCTGTAAGCGCCTATCTAAGCGCTTGCCATTGAAGATGCCCTAACAGCCCCTGTTCCCATCGACTTTTTAAGAAGTTAATTTCCAACCATTGGTTGATTAGTTATTCTGCTCTTTCTACTTTCCGCTTGCTATCTCGTTAACCTAGCCATAGAATGGGAAAGATAGGTACCAGAAGAGAGGTAACAATTATAAGGCATCTCATGTATGTGTTACTCATACTTCACATGGGGGAAGTAGATATTTAGATTTATATTGGAAAAATAGTTAGCGGCAACATATGAGTTGCATAAAGTTAATTTTACTACATCGATGCATTTGATTCGGTCTGGCTGGCATAATGCCCACATAACCCTCAGAAGTTTTGTGCATATGGTGAAAGTTAGGGATTCATGCACTTAATAAACCAGTCAATACTCATCGCAAAAAAAAGTCAATACATATATGAAGGTCCACACAATTTGCATTGCCGAAATGCCTCTCACCTTATAATATAAGGCACACACATAATTTTGTAGTTGGCGCACCAGAATCACAACAGATTTTCCTTAAAATGTTTTTCAATCAACCTTGATGTACAAAATGGGTTGGTACCATATGTTGTTCTGATCTACTGAATTTTCTACTAGTTACACAGATACTTTTACTTGGTTATGAACAAATTATTACATATGGAACATCGTTTTTCTTATCCTTTTGATTGACAACTAAGGATTCATCTTCAATTCACAGGACATGGTTGAACAAGACATGATCAAAATTTACGGCATAAGAAACTACATTCCTCAAAGATCGCCCACAGATTTAACCCCTTGCTGCATCACCTCGACGACATCAATGCAGTCCGATTCAACCATGATCCCACCGGAGTGCCCGACCATGCTGCTTGTCGACAAACAGGATACGGTTATCTCTAATGATAGTCCGGTCCCTCCCAATCCCTACTCCTCAAAAGAGTGAAGCCTCTATGATAACCAAGATGTAATTGCCACAAAGTACCATATAGTCGAACTAACAAATGCAAGGTACAATATTCATATGAATAGAGATGAAATGCATCAGATAGAAGCAAACAAAAGAAAACGCAGGATAACTCAGCAGCTGCAGACACAATTAGGGCTCACTTATTTATCAAGTTCACCAAAGCTGTTCACAACAGCAGCAGTTCTCAAATACAACCGAACATAACGATGCAGCACACTACGATAGAAACATAGAAACGACCAGGACGACAGACACATGCACCATTGGAGGACATATCGAAGACACAAGACCTGTGAACCCGCAGAGAAGCCGCTCCATTGCCAGGCACTTACTGGCCACCACGGAGACGGAGCACCAAGTGAAGGGTGGACTCCTTCTGGATGTTATAGTCCGCCAGGGTGCGGCCATCCTCAAGCTGCTTACCAGCGAAGATGAGACGCTGCTGGTCCGGGGGGATGCCCTCCTTGTCCTGGATCTTCGCCTTCACGTTGTCAATGGTGTCCGAGGACTCAACCTCCAGGGTGATGGTCTTGCCAGTGAGGGTCTTCACAAAAATCTGCATGCCACCACGGAGCCTGAGCACCAGGTGGAGGGTGGACTCCTTCTGGATGTTGTAGTCAGCGAGGGTGCGGCCATCCTCAAGCTGCTTGCCAGCAAAGATGAGACGCTGCTGGTCCGGAGGGATGCCCTCCTTGTCCTGGATCTTAGCCTTGACGTTGTCGATGGTGTCCGAGGACTCGACCTCAAGGGTGATGGTCTTGCCGGTGAGGGTCTTCACAAAAATCTGCATCCCACCCCTGAGCCTGAGCACCAGGTGAAGGGTGGACTCCTTCTGGATGTTATAGTCCGCCAGGGTGCGGCCATCCTCAAGCTGCTTACCAGCGAAGATGAGACGCTGCTGGTCCGGGGGGATGCCCTCCTTGTCCTGGATCTTCGCCTTCACGTTGTCAATGGTGTCCGAGGACTCAACCTCCAGGGTGATGGTCTTGCCAGTGAGGGTCTTCACAAAAATCTGCATGCCACCACGGAGCCTGAGCACCAGGTGGAGGGTGGACTCCTTCTGGATGTTGTAGTCAGCGAGGGTGCGGCCATCCTCAAGCTGCTTGCCAGCAAAGATGAGACGCTGCTGGTCCGGAGGGATGCCCTCCTTGTCCTGGATCTTAGCCTTGACGTTGTCGATGGTGTCCGAGGACTCGACCTCAAGGGTGATGGTCTTGCCGGTGAGGGTCTTCACAAAGATCTGCATCTGTAAACAACAAAGCACACAGAACCAGAGTTAGAAACGGTACAGAGAAATCTGTAACAATACATGAACCGGATTATACAACAGAGATGGAATTGTAACTAAGGAATCCCTTAGAATAAGCTAATCAAATGATTGACGATGCTAACTTTTGGAAGAACCCCTACCACAAATATATTAGCAGATTTATTATCAGTGAAATCTCTAGCCTCATGGTCATGGGGAGTATATATTATTAGTCAGTTAAACAGAATAAGCTGGTCAAGTCATGGACGTATTAACAGTAACATCATCAAACCCACATGTATTTAAGAGTTGAATCAAAAGACTAAACAAGTAGCTACAGGGCCGAAACCACAAGAATAATGAAATCTGCAGTAAGTCAATCTATAGATAAATGAGGCAACAGTACAAAGAATCCGCTAGACTAAGCAAACGGATTTCAGAGCATGCAGTGCTAAATCTTAGCAGAACTCAACAGAAATATATTAGCAGATCTACAAGCAATCTTTAGCCTTGTGGGAGCAATATGAAGGTAAAAAGTCGATGCACAGCGTACAGCAAGCAAAGGTTAGCAACAGCAAATTGCTGGTGTGATACGAGGGGTACAAAATCGTAAATCCAAGAATACTGCGACGATTTATCAACAACCAGCAGACATAGCTAACCACAGCATATATATAGATGGACGAAACCAAGAAAAATCGCATCCCAATCGGCAGATCTACTCGAAAATCCAGGCATAATCGAGAGAGATTAATCTAAAATCGAGACTTAATCAACCTCGACTGAGCGAACCAGCAGCAATCAGTCGACTATAACAGACTCGGCCCGCCCGCACATGACGAGAAGGCGGAGAGAAAATCGGAGGCTCGCATCGCATACCTTGAGGAGGAGGACGAGAGAGCCTTCGCTTCGCTTCGATTGGACGGGGACTGGATTGGATTGGATCGGATGTGTGGAGAGGAGACGGGAGGGGGCAGGGATTTTATAGCAGGCTCGGACGGGAGGGAGGGAGAGAAGGAAGAAGAGACACGGCACGCCTGACGTGTGGAGGATGGAGCGGATAGGCAGGCGGAGGAGAGAGAGGCGGTCGCAAAAGCCAGAATAGGGGAGGAGATTCCAAAGGTGACGTCGTTTGGTGCTGTTGGGGATTTGGCTGGTTGGTGGCCGTTGGAGTTGGACGCCGCGCTCACGCCGTTGGTGCGGTGCGTGAGCATCGTTAGTCATGCGTGACTCGAACTCGTACGGCCACGCCTACTGTGTTGTCACAATTTTGACTCGAATTTGTATTCGCCTTGGACAGTGCTCTGCATCGGCCGGCCGATCTGAGCACCACACCGGTAACCTTCTTGTCTCCAGCTCCAGATATTGGAAGGTTGTAGCATGGCTGTCGAGGTTTGCACCTTCCTGTCGCCGACGATTGCTGCGCCGCCCGCCCGTGCTCCCCTCCCCCGCCCATGTCAGTCGGAACATCTTCGGCTGGGGGCGTAGCTTCTCACCCGGACGGTCGCAGCATAGCCCCACTGGGGTCACGACACACGGTCACCACGGTTGTAGCAGTCAGCTTCCGCGGTTGTAGCGCCGCCTATAACGACTCGCCCCAGAGCTCACATGCCATGACCGCCACAACCCTTGAGCTTTGCAGGGCATATGGCTGCCCCAACCCTTGAGCTCGCTGGCCATGGCCCCCTATAGTAGCAGTCACGTGGTCGTGTCGCAGTGTGCTAGGTGCGGCATGTGAGCTTGCTGCATGTGGGGAGCTGAGCAGATTGTGGTTGCGTTGGGAGAGAAAAGCAACATCCCTGGTTGGTAGCGCCATGGCACCCCCTCTCAGCTCGTGCGTCCGACGGCAATGCCGCGTTGCACCAGGTGTCACGAACAACGGTGCTTCATTGAAACAGGCGGAAAGTTGCACACAGACGGCGGTGTTGCACTGCGGCGCGAAAAAAGCTTCAAGCTCCGACGGCGCTCCATTGCAGCTCCGGTGAAAGCTTGAATCCACGACAAGCTCCAACGACCCCGGCGGCGCTCCATTGCAGCCCTTGACACACTCCATTGAAGCTCCCTCGGATCTCCACAGTAGTCGTGGCAAGCTCCGACGGCACCGGGACGCTGCATTACAACCCCTGGCGCTCCATTGAAGCTCCGACGAAGCTCAATTAATTGCACCCGCGGCAAAGCTCCAACGACCTCGGTGGTGCTTCATTGTAGTACCAGCGATGACAGCGGATGCTGCGATGCAGCACGCGACGGCGGAGGAGCTCAACGACCTCGTCGGTGCTCTACTGCAGCAGCACGCGCGATACCGACTCAGCCTCGCAATTGTGGTGATGGGAGGAGCTGGGCGGAGAGGTTAGAGAAGGAGAGAGGTAGGTGACAACGACCGTCAAAGAGAGAAAGGTAAGTATAGAAAATGAGTGGTTCTGGAGGAAAGAGCGGCGCTGTGCATGACGTTTTCCTTTCTTTTTTGGGGTGTCCGCTTTCTGAGCTCAGCATCGTTGTTGCCTTTGCCATCTCCACTAGCGACATGTATTATGAGGAAGAAAAGAATGCCCATGAAATCCGGACCAGTAAATTCATTTATTTGATACTCCCTCTGTAAACAAATAGAAGATCGCTTGGATCACTAGTGATCTAAACAGTCTTAGTGATCTAAACGATCCTATACTCCCTCCGTCCGAAAATACTTGTCGGAGAAGTATTCGTTCACAGAGGGAGTACCTAGGCGCATATGGAATTGTCTTTTCTTGCTGTTCCTGTGCTCATGTACCCGCGGCTTTGCTTGCTTTGGTAGCAACCCAACTGCGTCCAAGTTCAGAGCCGAATCTTCTTTTCTTGCGCGCCTGTTTATCTTACCTCTGTTGCACATAGATGGTTTGTTCCACTTCTATTGATGTGAGATTTTATTTTATTTGCGAATTTATTGATGTGAAACTTGGCATGTTGATTGTTGAGTGTCAAGGTTGAGTAAACATCGTGGCTTCAACTAGTCATGAGGGCAGCAGACTGAAGTTGGCTTCGCGTGCGGTGCGTCTTTGACTTGCTAGGATGCATCAGATCGATCACAGAGCTTGTCTGAGTTAACAATGATTTATCAGCGGCATGATGTCTATGCATTAGGTTGGACAACGACTCTCACCTAAACCACCTAAACCTGATAACATGATCTATTGAAGGGATGGCGACATGGGCAGCACAGTAGCACTAGATTAACCAATACTTAATGCTTGGCGATGAGAATAATGGTGACCAGATGAGAACCAACTGGGCCAAGATGACGAGCAGGGCAGGCAGGTAATCTGGAACTCGAAAGACTGTTCCAGTCAGTTCAATTGTTCGGCATATAAAGGTTGAATGATTCAGTTGTATTGAATTAGTATATAGTAGTATATAACAACCAATGCATGTGAACACTGGAGAAGAAGCTCAATGAAACAGCCAACACTTCAATTATGTAACTGCGACAGGGACGCGAGCACCAGAATCCAGTTGGTTCTAGATGAATGAGGGAGATTGGATAGATCGTGGGAGTGAACTCACCACCACCTCCAATTTATAAGATAGTAGAGATTATTACAAGGGCCTCCGAGCTGGAGTCAAGTGAATTTTTTGTCCGTCTTTTTTTGGGTCAAACTGAGCTTTCATCCATATAATGTTCTAGGTCCATGAATGCTTTTTTTCTCGGTTATGGATGATTTTTAAAACGAATTAATCAATACAAATATATTCAGAGAACTTCGGCGAGTGCCGTCTTCCTTACAACAAACAAAAAATCAGTTCGCGCAACGGGGAGTAATACAATGCAAACTATCGCAACAGAGTTACAACTGCGGGTTACCATGCCTTCTATCATGGTTTCTAAAGCTTATTAATGATCAACTTATTACGAGGGAAGTAGATTGAAAAGTTGGTTTGAGGGGCGCATCTTTGACTTCGGAGGATCATAACAAACGCGAAAGCTCGTCTATGTATTAGGTTGGAGAACAACTTTGCACCTAACCTTAAAATGTAGTAATGCTCTGGTGCAAGATGGGGATCACTAGTAGAAAAAGGGGCTTTTGTCCCGGTTGGTAAGGCCCTTTAGTCCCGGTTTTTGAACCGGGACTAAAGGGTCGTTACTAATGCCTCTCCCCTTTAGTCCCGGTTCTTACACGAACCGGGACTAAAGGCCGCGGCCACGTGGAGCTCCACCTTTAGTCCCGGTTGGTAACACCAACCGGGACTAAAGGAAATTTTATGATTTTTTTTCTGAATTTTTTTTGATTTTTTTTTGTTTTCAAATTTCTGAATTATTTTAACCTCTAATCTTTAATCATCACTCCTCATCACTGCTCAATTTATCCTCTAATCTCTAATCATCCCTCATCATTTCAAATCATCTAACTTCCCGAACGGTCACCCAGCCTCCAACTCCCCCAGCCTGAGCACGCTTAACTTCCGGGTTCTATTCTCCCTCGTTTCCAAGTCTACACTTGTTGTTTTCCTGACAATAGTAAGATGTCAATCCTATTAACCCTCAGGAATTTTGCTTGAGCATGAAGTGACACATTTCACTGTTTGAGTTTGAAACTATTGTTTTAAAAAACAATAATTATTTAGTAACACTAATATTTCTTGAATAATTAGTTTGACCATTGTTTGATCACAGTTTGACCAGATTTGACCAAAATTCAAAATAACTGAAATAATTATTTAGTAACACTAATATTCTAGAATATTTAGTTTGACCATTGTTTGACCACGGTTTGACCACAGTTTAAAAGCCCCGTAACTTTTTTTTGTTAGGTTTTTGAGGATTTTGAAAATGTTTAACGGGGTTCCCCCTGTTAAATTCGGATGTAACTTTTCGAGTAGATGATTTTTGATATAAAAAACTTTTTCATCCGAGTTCGTATGCAAAAGTTATGCCCATTTTACAAATTCTAGAGAGATTTTGCAAATAAAGTCGAAATTCATATTTGCTAATTTTCCCAACAACTAGACCACATATCACATGGGAAACTTATTTTATTTTATTTTATTTTTTTGACATTTCTATCATTTTCTTTTGTTTTTTCTAAAACTGAAAAGGCGGTCCACGGGGGGTAGAGTTTGAAAATGGGACCTTTAGTACCGGTTCGTGCCATGAACCGGTACTAATGCCTCAAAGCCCATTAGTACCGGTTGGTGGCACCAACCGGGACTAAAG